>NC_083462.1:5000240-5054163 GCF_030014155.1 Tachysurus vachellii | reverse complement strand
ACATTTTACATTTAAAACACAGACCTCACATTTTCACATTTTTTTTTTTTTTTTTTTCAGAATCAAAAAATGGACATCAATATACTTCTGCATTTTGTACCCCACGATAGTTTAATAAAATTTCTTCATTGCAAGAAAACGGAGATCTGCTCGTACGTGAACGATCCTCGCATGTTCCTCCAGATTCTACGAGACCACGAGCTGATACCTGATGATCACTACCAGGCAAGAATACAAGATAAATGTTGTCTATTGTACAATAGCTAAATAAGTTATTTTAATGTTACTCCCGAGATAACAGAATGGATCGGCTTGACATAATATTGCATACTTCAGTGTATTTTAGTGTTCAGTGTGCAGTTGTAAACATTTATTCACAAGTATCTGTTGTAGCGATTTTGGCTCGCAAAGCAAGGTAAATATTTATAAGTAATTATAACGTGTTATAGTGACTCCTAAATATTTTAACCTAAGCTGAAATTGACGGTAATGGAATTAACGTTACACTTATTTGGTCTGTTCGTCCGGTGAACAGGCCGTGTAACCTTTATTAATTCTATAAGGGCGCTATCTTCCCTTTTACTTTATACGGTAATTTCAATTAAATTAACTTAATAGAGTGTGTAGTTCAGACCAGATGTTGCAGGTACCTTATGTTTGTGAGCAATACTCAGAGACAATCACTTGTGGAACAAAAATATGGCGTTTAATGAAAGAGACAAACACAACATAAAACTAACTACAAAAACAAACAAAAGAAATAGAGAAAACAAAGATGAAAATAAAACACAAGAGGAATTGAAAGTGGGGAAAGGGAGGAAGAGACTGGAAAGGAAGAAATTAGAAAGGAAGGAAAGGAATGGCAAGCTTAGACTTCAAAATTAATCACACCCTAACTGGGAAATCGTCACAGAAACTTAAATTCACCTTAAAGACTCAATACCAGGTTCCTACTTGAAATACGCATCTAAATTGATTGGTAGAGGAAACGGTTACTTGCATTGGCTTGTGGCACAAGAGTCTGGATACAACAGAGAAATCTCAGTCAGGATGGGGTCAGACGTTTTCCTGAGGATGGTTCTGGGAAGTGGAGCTTGCCGGAAGTTCTCTGAAGGAAGATGGAGTTGTCTCTAAGCTGTTCTGAAAATCTGACCACAGATTGGTGGTGTTTGTGACAATTTAAAGGTCCCGAACTCCGCCCATCTTTGGGGAGATGGCCAATACTACGGCCCTGGTTTCGGAGGGAGAAAGATCTCTTTGTTTCAGGTGTCTGTGGGTGTGGTTTAGCTATCAAACTTTAGATGACTTTAAAGTTTTTATCCAAGGTGTGTTAAGATGGTATAGCGCTTTTCGTGCTCAAATAAAATACATCATTGATTGAAAAATGAGTAACTGATAATTTTGTGGTCATTTGGATACTAAACATGAAAGGGGAATGACAGGATAAAGGCAGCGGTACATTATACACACAGATCAGTAATCAAAGTGTAACTGATGTTACTACGATATTGTGTTCTGATAAAGGAGAAAGAAACAAGAATGAAACACAAAACAAAATGCATTTGCATTAGGGAAGTGAAAAACATAATTTTGTATAAATCCTGACATCAGACCTTAAAAGGACATACAGCCTTAGAACAGGTATACATTAACATGCCAAGATCGGTAATCAAAGTATAATTGATGTTAATCCAGTGTTGTGTTCTGATACCTAAATAAAATACACCCTTTTCAGGAAAGTAAGGAGCAAGTAATTTTAAGTCAGGCAAGCCTTAAAAGAAGAAACACATTACAACAGGGTTATAAGAATAAGAATCTTAGAGTATCTTATCTATTTGTTTTATTAGTAAAAGGAATGTCCCATTGTGTCGTGTGTGTGTGTGTGTGTGTGTGTGTGTGTGTGTGTGTGTGTGTGTGTGTGTGTGTGTGTGTGTGTGTGCGTGTGTGTGTATGCGTTTGCAGGGGAGTGCGTGTGTGTGTGTGTGTGTGTGTGTGTGTGTGTGTGTGTGTGTGTGTGTCTGGTTGAGGTCCCTATGAGTTCAATCAGAGAAACAGCATGGTCTTATCTGGTCTTTGTGTAGGATCCCAGACATTTTGGAGCCAGGTGTGTGTGTGTGACACTGTGGGATATGGCCCTCAATAAAACCGTAAAACTGGGTTGCTCATTGGTTGATTGAAGAGTAGATGCCGAAGTTTAGGGTGCCTGGGATATGCAATCTAAATGACTTGTACCAGACGCTACACTGTAATGTCTGACCCCTGATACAGAAAGTGAAAGCGTTGTAAAAGCATTTGCAAAGGAAATTACAGCAAGCAAATAATGCAAGGACTCTACTGCATATGATTCTGTCAGCACTCTGTCCACACTTCCAGGTCGGCAGCCATCTTGGATTTTTACTTCCAAGGCGGCAGCCATTTTAGGTGTTAGGCACTATACAGTATAAGGACGCTGCTTTCACATGGTTCCTTGCCAGATGGTCTTCTCAGCTTGCCCTGGGCAGTGATTCATCCAGCCTTGTTCCTGTTCTACCGTGCCTGGTTTGACTCTGTTTGTTTCTGGTTTCTGTGTTTTTGCCTGCCCTGTATTACCCTGCCTGCCTGTGTACCGGATTATTGGACTGTTTTTCACTCTGTGTTTTTGCCTGCCCTGTATTACCCTGCCTGCCTGTGTACCGGATTATTGGACTGTTTTTCACTCTGTGTTTTTGCCTGCCCTGTATTCTTTACCTGCCTCTGTACTGGATTACAGACTGGTCTTTACGCTGAGTGTTTGCCTGCCTTGCCTGATTGTTTGTTAAGCTCATTAAAGACTTTTATTATTTACATCCTTGGGAACCTGGCTCAGACCACCGCGACCCATGATAAGCAGATAACTGACCATACAAAGGCCACCAATGAACTCACCCAGTGGTTTAGCGCTCTCTCCAGTTCAGTAACCTCTGCACCAGTGACTCTCGGGACTTTTCCAGCCCCTGCCGTATTGACTCCAGCCCGGGAGCCACATCTGCCTCACCCTAAGCATTTCTCCCGAGAACCAGGAATGTGCTGGCCATTCCTTATGCACTGTTTTCCGATCAGATCGCTCCAAGGAGGCTTATGTTAGCTTGCTGCTGACTGGCAAGGCCAGACGGTGGGCAACTGCTGAGTGGGAATGCCAGTCATTTCTCTGCCTTTCCTATGAAGCGTTCAGCAGAGAGCTTTGCAAGATTTTTGACTCCACCATGTATGAGCGTGAGGTATGAGCGTACTGGTACAGAACATTCAATGTTCGTTTTTGTTATTCACAACATTTTCTATTACATATCCCAGCACCCACCCATCCACTCCACACTCCCCACCAAGTTCTTTATTACAAGTGACAGTCTCTGGAGGTTTTGGTCCCATTCAGGCTATGGAAATTGGCCGGCGACACCTTTCGCCCACAGAAAAGGAGAGACGGTGTTTCCAGGGGCTCTGCCTCTACTGCAGGGAGGTTGGTCACATGGCTGCTTCATGTCCAGTAAAAGGCAGGGCTCACCAATGGCCAGAGGTGAGCCCACAATCTCCAGCATCTTCCAAACCACTTCTCAAGGTTTGCATCTCTGTTAACCATCTAGACCATTGCCTGGCAGCCTTCATTGACTCTGGAGCAGATTCAGAGTTTCTGGAAAAGGAATTGGCCAACCAGCTGGGAATCGAGACTGAGCCCTTGCCGTCTGTTCTCCAAGTCCGGCCGCTGGATGGCCACATCTTACATAAGGTCTCACATCGAACCCAACCTGTATGACTGACATTTGCCGAACATCACCACAAGTGAATAACATTCCTAATAATTCCAACGCTGCAAGCACCCATTATGCTGGGCTTCCCCTGGCTTCAGAAACACAATCCCCACCTGAACTGGACCAGGGGCCTCATCTTGGACTGGGGAACACACTGCCACATTCACTGCCTCGACTCGAAACCCCAGGCTCAGCATCCAGTTGCTGAGGAACCTCCACAAGACTTCAGTTATGTGGCCCTGGACTACCATGACCTGGGCGTTGTCTTCAGCAAGACCAGAGTCTCCGTCCTCCCTCCTCATCGGCCCTAGACTGTGCCATTGACCTCCTGCCTGGAACTACTCCCCCCCTGTGGCCGTCTTTACCACCTGACCGGAACCAAGAGAGAAGCCATGGCACAGTACATCCAGGATTCTCTCAAGGCTGGCATCATTTGTCCCTCTTCATCTCCAGCAGGGGCAGGGTTTTTCTTTGTGGGGAAAAAGGATGGTTCGCTCCACCCTTGTATTGATTACCGAGGGCTTAATGCAATTACCATTAAGAACCAGTATCCCATAGGTGAACAGGAACTCTTGGCCATCAAGTTGGCTCTGGAGGAATGGCAGAACTGGTTGGAGGGTGGTGGGCAGCCCTTTCTAGTGTGGACAGACCACCGGAATCTTGAATATCTTTGCTCGATCAAGCGTCTGAATTCCAGGCAAGCCTGTTGGGGTCTTTTCTTTGAACATTTTAATTTCATCCTGTCCTACCACCCGGGATCTAAGAATGCCAAGCCAGATGCTCTATCTTGGCAAATCACCATGAAAGATGAACCTGTCGTGGAACATATACTTTCTTCCTCCGTCATGGTCCGAGCCCTTCGCCTTGATATTGAAAAGAGACCTCCAGTCTCCCAGTTTCAGAGGGCTGTCCAGAGGGAAGGTTGTTCGTTCCTGACCGTCTATGCTCCCAAGTCCTCCAATGGTGCCACAGCTCTCACCTGTTCTGTCACCTTGGCTCTAGAAAAAGGACTTCGCATCCTGTGTTCCAAAGAACCTACGTCCTGGTCCTCTAACTTGGTGTGGTTGGAATATGCCCACAACTCCCTGCCGTCAGCTTCCACAGGCCTCTCCCCCTTCCAGGCCGCATATGGATACCAGCCTCCACTGTTCTCCAACCAGGAAATGGAGGCATCAGTTCCCTCAGCCCTTGCCCTGGTCAAGCATTGCCGACATGTCTGGAGAAAGGCACATGCGGCCTAGAGGGTTTGGCTATCCACCGGGGACCTGCCATTTAATGTTGCCTGCAGGAAACTTGCCCCATGCTTTGTTTGGCCTTTTCCCACCTCCAAGGTGCACAATCCAGTGGCGGTCAGACTCAAGCTCCCCAGAGTCCTACGTCTGGATTACAGACTGGTCTTTACACTGAGTGTTTGCCTGCCTTGCCTGATTAGTTTGGTAAGCTCATTAAAGACTTTTATTATTTACATCGGCGTCCTGCATTTGAGTCCTCCCTTCTGGCCCACCCTGACAGATTCAGCTTACTCCCTACATCAGACCGGCTTTATTTTTTATATTTTATATTTTTATTTTGTTTATTTAACATTCGTTAAAGATATCTTTAGGGTCAGTGTGTTGAAGTGCAACATTAAAGTTATTTCACTCAACAATTCAACAGGTTGTCAGATAAATCTCTCTCTCTCTCTCTCTCTCTATCTCTCTCTCTCTCTCTCTCTCTCTCTCTCTCTCTCTGTCTGTCTCTCTCTCTCCCTCTGTTTGTGACTGAAATGGTGGAGCCGCCGGTAAAAAGCAGAGCGGATTTTCCGGCTCTGGCTGTGAGCAGTGCGGTTGTCCCGGAAGGGAGCGGAACGGAGTCAGACAGTGCAGCGGCAGTGATGTCTAACACTGATATTCATGTGGAAAAGCGAGCTGAGGTGTCAAACACCGAAACTAACCCAGTATCTGGCGAGGTGGTGATTAACACTCGGTGTTCTAAGAGCTCGACACTGAAGATGTAATGGTTAACACACAGGAAATCACTGTTGGTGAAGGAAACATGATGGAGGAAGAGAATAGTGACTCTGTAATGATGGAAACTGAACAGGTCACCTTCAAAACCCAGATAAAAAGAAAAAAAAAGAGGAAAAAAGCAACTAATAAGTACGGGAAAAAGACCGACCAAGAAGCCGTAGAAAGTGAAAGTGACACAGGAAGTGATGTGGTTGTACCTGAGCCCAGTGTTCCCATCCCTGCTGTGAGTAACATTTTTACTAAAGAACGTCACTGAAATTAAACACTTCCTAAAAATCACAAAAAACATGCGAATGGTCAACATCAGTGATCACTTCACCGATTTAAAACGGCTATTTGAAGCCATAAAACGTTTTATGTCTGAAGGTTGTTTTGAAAATAAGGAAGTTTATCGACTGAAAAAGATAATGACATTCGCTAACTTGTGTGATGATGGAGGTGAAACAGTTTAATTTTCTCAGTCCTCAGTGGCTGCACACTCTGCTGCTGTTAATAACTCTCTTCTGGTTTGTCATGGAGGACATACACATAGCATCTCTAAATGTTAATGGGGCAAGAGATAGCAGGAAGAGAGCAGAGATTTTTGAAATGGCGAGGCAGAAGAAGGTAGACGTGTTGTTTTTACAAGAGACCCACAGTGATAACAGCAATCTCACTGACTGGACACAGGAATGGCCTGGTCTTTCCTGTCTGTGCCACAACACTTCCACTAGTGGAGGTGTGGCAATTTTATGTTCTAAGAATTTTACACCAGTCGCATTCAATACAGAGGAGATTGTGAAGGGCAGACTGTTAAAAGTCAGGGCCCAGTTTGAGAAACATGTTTTTATTTTTATGTGTGTATATGCTCCAACCTCACCGGTTGAGAGACTTGTTTTTTAGATGATGCATGTAAAGCCATTGAGACATGTGATAATGAAGAATTTTTATTTGTTGGTGGGGATTTTAACTGCACCACAGACAACAGCGACCGCAACCATATTGAACACCACATGCCTTCCCGTACACGCCTCAGACAAATAATCCAAAAGTACATTACATTTACAGCCCTTATCCAGAGTGACTTACAACTGAGCAACTGAGGGTTAAGGGCCTTGCTCAGGGGCCCAGCAGTGGCAGCTTGGTGGACCTGGGCTTCGAACCCATGACCTTCCGATCAGTAGCCCAACACCTTAACCACTGAGCTACCACATCCCACAAAAGTACGGTTTAAGTGACACATGGCGGTCATTTCATGGCTCCCAGAGACAGTACACATGGGTGCACACCCGCAACAATTTTATATCTTTGGCAAGGTTGGATAGGTTTTACGTTTTTAAACATCATTTAAACATTTTAAATAGTTGTTTTATCAGCCCTGTTGGTCTCTCAGACCACAGTTTGGTTTCCTGCATAGCAGTTTTAAAATCTATTAAACCAAAAAGTGCATACTGGCATTTTAACACGGCTCTTTTACATGACACACATTTTATGACATTTTTACATTTTTTTTGGAAATATTTTAAAAAGGAAAAGGAAAATTTTACATCCTTACAGCAGTGGTGGGACCTGGGCAAGGTACACATCAAACAAATATGTCAACAGTACACTGCAAATGTCACAAGGGAGTTGGCTCAGTCAATAAACCAACTGGAAATGAAATTATGCCAGCAGGAGAACAGGCCCATGTTCAGACCCTTACAGCCAAGAAAAAAGCTATCTGACCTACTAGGGTCAAAAGTACAAGGTGCAATAATAAGATCACGCTTCCAGAACGCAGACCAGATGGATGCACCATCTAAGTTCTTTTTTAACCCTGAGAAAAAAGAATGGCCAGAAACGTTTTATCCACAACCTGCGATCCGAAACTGGGGACATTTTATCTGAACCCACAGAAATATGCAAGAGAGTAGTTAGTTTTTATGAAAAGCTATACACCAGTGAGCTCAAAGTGGACCAGGTCACAGAGCAGGCTTTGCTGGGAGGACTGCCCAAAATCCCTGAACACCAAGATCCAGCACTCAGTGGAGCAATAACTTCAGAAGAGCTTCTTAAAGCTCTACACAGTACGGAGAGTGGAAAAGCACCAGGTGTAGATGGACTTCCAGCAGAGTTCTACAAGTGCTTCTGGGCCGTCGTGGGGGAAGACTTGCTGGAAGTCTACAACAACAGCTTAACTGGAGGGTTGCTTCCACTGATTTGCAGGAGGGCAGTCCTCACGCTACTCCCAAAAAAAGGACCTAACCGACATAAAAAACTGGAGACCTGTGTCCCTATTATGTAGTGACTATAAACTGCTCTCTAAGGCTTTAGCCACCCGACTGGGAAGCGTTCGGGAAGAGGTGATCCACTCTGATCAGTCATACTGTGTACCTGGGAGGTCAATATTTGACAACATCTCGCTGGTTCGAGAGTTTTATTTTGTGACATTGAAAGTGTACTGAAAGTTAATGGTGGCTTATGTGCTCCTTTTAAAGTGTACAGGGGAGTAAGGCAAGCTTGCTCTCTGTCAGGTATACTCTCCGTCCTAGCCATAGAACCATTTTTAAACAAGCTAAGAAACGAATTGAAAGTGCTCTCATTTCCGGGTTGTGGGACCACTCTCCATTCGGCAGCGTATGCTGACGATATAGTGGTAATTTTAGACCAACAATATGATATCGACACACTGAGTAGAATCTCCAGGGACTATGGCAAAATATCCTCAACCAAAATCAACTGGGATAAATTACACTGGGTGCCCCAAAGTGTTTTATATCTACCCAAAGATGAAGGTGGGCAGGGCGTAGTGCACCTACAGAGCAGAACCGCTGCTTTTCGTTTACAGTTTTTACAGAGATTTTTACGTGGTTCAATGTCTGTAGGTTGGAAATGTGTGACCAGTACTATTTTAAAATCTTTTAGGGATCTGGGACTTGACAAACCCTTGTTCTTAATGGACACTTGAAAGCTGAAGACTGTGGGACTAGCTGTCTTTTATCACAATGTTTTTAAAGTGTGGAAATGTTTTAGGACAGAAAGAGCCACAGGCACGAACTCGCTACACTGGATACTTCAGGAGCCCCTCATCTAAGGAGCTCGCCTGGACATCGCAGACAGTGCCCTCACCCAGACTCTACAAACATCTGGTCTCATCACGGTGGGACACTTGGTGGACCTGGCTGGACCAGAGCTCAAAGACACCAGTGGAGTAGCTGCACGGCTAGGATTAAGGTCGATATGGATCGTGGCACGACTACTTCAAAGATGGAACTCTGCTCTGTCACCAGAGGAACAACAAATGCTAGGGGAGTAGTGTGGGGGAGTAGGAGGACCCTTTTCCTGAACTTTCTGTCTCCAGACTTAGAGGGAAGTACTGGTCACTTTTTAGAATGTAAAAATGTCACAAATATGGAGTTCTACATGGTCTCTGGTAAAATGTTTTATAAAGCCTGTGTTAAGGTTTTTAACAAGAACAGTCTTAATGGTAGAGTGGACACACCGTGGCGTTCTGTCCTCGGGCTGAGGGAGGAAGAGCAACCACAGTGAAGGTCATTCTACAAGCCACCATTAACTAAAAGAACTGGAGATTTAAAATGGAGAATTCTGCACGGAATCATTGCTGTTAATGCTTTTATCTCAGTCCTGTGTCCAGAGACAAGTCACAAGTCAAGACAATATTTCACACTTTTACGCAGTGTCTCAGACTAAAACCCCTTTTTACCCTTTTGCAGACTGTTTTTAGCGCTTTTAACAAACCTTTTTCAGTCCAAACTTTTATCCTGGGTGTAAAATGTACTAAGAAAAGGCAAACAGAATGTCAGCTCTTGAACTTTGTTGTGGGTCAGGCAAAGATGGGCATTTAAATCAGCCGCAAAAATAAAGTAGAACAAAGAGGCAGTGATGATGCAAAAATGGTGACAACAGCAATGATAAAGTCCAGGATTCTAGTGGACTTTCACTTTTACAAGAAAACGGCGAACTTGATGATGTTTGAAAAAATCTGGTGCATTAAAAATGCACTCTGCTCAGTTTTTAATGATGAACTGCATTTTGCACAGAACATGTCTTAAAGAACATCATGTACATTTGGTTTTTTATAGTTTCGCACACAAATAAGTTTTAAAGCTATTTTATTTATCTATTTTATTTTTATTTATTTTTTTATTCTTTTCCTGCATTAACTTAAATTAAACCTTTTATCGGTCATTGTTAAAACTGAGCAATCGAAATAAATGTCTTTTTAAAATAAAATAAAAAATCAAATCTCTCTCTCTCTGTCACTTTCTTTCTGTCTCTTTCTCTCCCTGTCTGTCTGTCTGTCTGTCTCTCTCCCTCTCACTCTGTCTCTCTCTCTCTCTCTCTCTCTCTCTCTCTCTCTCTCTCTCTCTGTCACTTTCTCTCTCTCTCTCTGTGGAAGGTAATGAAGAGGAAAGGTAAGCAGAGAATGCAGGAAAACCTGTATGAGATTTTGGACTGGCTGGAGAATGAGCGAGGACAGATGATAATGCAGTTCTGGAGTTGTGTGTTTCAGGAACACATCCTGCAGAAATATCCTTTGCTGCGTCAGCTCCAAACCAGCCTTCTGAATGGTCAGACATCAATTTATCTTCCCTTTCTCTGTTCATCATTAGACTCCATGGATTCACATGACCGTTTTGCTTAAGCAGGCTTTTGTTTGTTTTTTAAATACTTTATTTTCAAGCTTTGATTTAAGTTTCAGTGACAATATTTAGGATATAAGCTTTTTCTGGATCATATGTTCATGTACAAAGTCTCTGTCATTTAAGGATTTTTCTTGTTTAATGAAACACTCTGCAGTACAAAGAAACTGACAGGAAATGAGGAAAAGCAGGCAGAGCAACAGAAGAGTGGAACAAAGAGAAAGAAAAGCATTGATGAGACAGAGGATGACGCAGGCTGATCCTGTGTCCTGTCTGAGAAGCCTATTTTGCCTATTAACTGGGCTTAATGTGCTTAAGTATAAGAATATGTGGCTTAAATAAATAAAATGGTTATGTGTTGATATCTCTATAATTAAAATAAGAAAAATACATTTGAACAAAGAAGAAGCGGAGGACAATGAACAAAAAGAGGAACTAGAGGTTCTGCAGTTTAAGCCTGCTGTTCTACCAGTCAGTTGTGGTTCTATGAGAGAGGATTTATATAAAAGCAGATTTGCAGGTTGTTAATTAGAGTTAGGATAAATGTTGTTTAACATTGTGGTGGAAGCGCGTTTGGCAGAATAATACTTAGGCTTATTGCTATCACAAAGGTAGGGTTGGAAATCTAATTAATCTTATTACACTGTTAGCTGCATTTAAATTAAAAAATATATATTACTGGACTGTTTTTGGTGTCTTTTGCATAGCTGGTTCATTGTTGTATGCTATGTTACTATGCATTTAATAACTTATACCTAAAACAGCTTGCTCTTTTTATATAAAGTGAAGATGAACATCAGTCAATTTAATTTAATTCCACTGGAGCAGCTGATTACTTTTTTTCGCCGCAAGAAGACCGAGATATCATCTCAGCTGGACGACCCACAACTTTTCTTCGACCATCTCAAAGACCACGGTCTGATATCTGAGGATGTTTACCAGGCAAGCAAGCAACATTTCTAAAATTGAGGAGATTTTTTTAAACCTTAATCCTGAATGATTGACTTCATCAATAAATCTAGATGTAGAATGTTTAGTGGATCTTAATATTTGATCAGTGTTAATTACTGGACATTACTAGTACCAGGTAACATACTGAAAAAGACGTATTCTAGATATTAAAAGAGCTATAAAGTGAAAGCATTGTACTTGGATTTGTGAGTGAAATTTGAATATGCAAATAATTTAAGGATATTAGTCCCTCCCCCACATCCACTTATTATCTGCTTTATTCTTACATTTCATTTCAACTTGTTTATTTAGCATTTATTTCAAAACTTTCTGTTGAGAAAGTACCGGTAGAATAAAATGTCTGACAGACCCTAGTGAGAATATAACAAAATTAATAATATGATTAGATTTTTAAATCTTTTGCTGTAACGTAACAATGTTAGTGGAAAACTAGCTTGTGCCAGGAAAACCAACAATTGCACAGAATTCCTATTTTAAAGGTTTCTCTTGAGTCTCAGCACAGTGGAGTTTGTCTGATTATAATAAACTTTGCTTCTTTCTTTGAGCAGAAGTTAATAAAGATGAAAAGTAAGGACAGAAGGCAGAAAGCTGTGTATAAGGTTTTGGAAAGCCTGGAGAAGGAGCCAAATAAAATAAAGGAGTTTTGGAGTTGTGTTTTTGAGGAGCACATCATGCAGAAATATCCTTTTCTGCGGTCACTACAAAGGAGACTTGACGGTCAGTCACTCAATTTTATTTTTCCTCATATAGTCATATATTATCTTAAAGAAAATTATGTCTCTTTTTAGAATCTTTCTTGCTTAGTCAAAACCTGCCCTGGGTAGAGAAACTGACAGGAAATGAAGAAAAGCAGGTAGAGCAAAAGAAAAGTGGAACAAAGAGAAAGAAGAGTGTTGATGAGACAGAAGAGGAGGATGCAGGTCCTTTTTCTGTGTCCAGCTCCAGCCAGAAGAAATTATTAAGTATGTTTATGGCAAAATTATACAGGGAGTGCAGAATTATTAGGGAAGTTGTATTTTTGAGGATTAATTTTATTATTGAACAACAACCATGTTCTCAATGAACCCAAAAAACTCATTAATAGCAAAGCTGAATATTTTTGGAAGTAGTTTTTAGTTTGTTTGTAGTTTTAGCTATTTTAGGAGGATATCTGTGTGTGCAGGTGACTATTACTGTGCATAATTATTAGGCAACTTAACAAAAAACAAATATATACCCATTTCAATTATTTATTTTCACCAGTGAAACCAATATTACATCTCAACATTCACAAATATACATTTCTGACATTCAAAAACAAAACAAAAACAAATCAGTGACCAATATAGCCACCTTTCTTTGCAAGGACACTCAAAAGCCTGCCATCCATGGATTCTGTCAGTGTTTTGATCTGTTCACCGTCAACATTGCGTGCAGCAGCAACCACAGCCTCCCAGACACTCTTCAGAGAGGTGTACTGTTTTCCCTCCTTGTAAATCTCACATTTGATGATGGACCACAGGTTCTCTATGGGGTTCAGATCAGGTGAACAAGGAGGCCATGTCATTAGTTTTTCTTCTTTTAGACCCTTTCTTGCCAGCCACGCTGTGGAGTACTTGGACGCGTGTGATGGAGCATTGTCCTGCATGAAAATCATGTTTTTCTTGAAGGATGCAGACTTCTTCCTGTACCACTGCTTGAAGAAGGTGTCTTCCAGAAACTGGCAGTAGGACTGGGAGTTGAGCTTGACCCCATCCTCAACCCGAAAAGGCCCCACAAGCTCATCTTTGATGATACCAGCCCAAACCAGTACTCCACCTCCACCTTGCTGGCGTCTCAGTCGGACTGGAGCTCTCTGCCCTTTACCGATCCAGCCACGAGCCCATCCATCTGGCCCATCAAGACTCACTCTCATTTCATCAGTCCATAAAACCTTAGAAAAATCAGTCTTCAGATATTTCTTGGCCCAGTCTTGACGTTTCAGCTTGTGTGTCTTGTTCAGTGGTGGTCGTTTTTCAGCCTTTCTTACCTTGGCCATGTCTCTGAGTATTGCACACCTTGTGCTTTTGGGCACTCCAGTGATGTTGCAGCTCTGAAATATGGCAAAACTGGTGGCAAGTGGCATCTTGGCAGCTGCACGCTTGACTTTTCTCAGTTCATGGGCAGTTATTTTGCGCCTTGTTTTTTCCACACGCTTCTTGCGACCCTGTTGACTATTTTGAATGAAACGCTTGATTGTTCGATGATCACGCTTCAGAAGCTTGGCAATTTTAAGAGTGCTGCATCCCTCTGCAAGATATCTCACTATTTTTGACTTTTCGGAGCCTGTCAAGTCCTTCTTTTGACCCATTTTGCCAAAGGAAAGGAAGTTGCCTAATAATTATGCACACCTGATATAGGGTGTAGATGTCATTAGACCACACCCCTTCTCATTACAGAGATGCACATCACCTAATATGCTTAATTGGTTGTAGGCTTTCGAGCCTATACAGCTTGGAGTAAGACAACATGCATAAAGAGGATGATGTGGTCAAAATACTCATTTGCCTAATAATTCTGCACTCCCTGTAGAAATAGAAACTGTAAGAATTTGTAGGGATAGATAACCAATTATCAACAATTATAATTATATCATTTGTGACAATGAGTCTATTTTGTCTGAGGAGGACAGGTTTATAATGGAGACTCAGCACTGTATTTTCATTAAAATACCTGGAACCCCTCAAGAGTATATAATTAAAATAAATGTAGAAAAGAGGTCAATTGTAGTTGCTCTTAGTCTATAGGAACTTTTCTCTTGAGCATTTCTTGTTTCAAAACATAATACTGCATTTAAATCCTCTCTCATCACACGTTTGCATGTTTTGCTTTATTACCGGTTTTTAGTCGTTATGGACGATTCCAGTGAAGAGGAGCTCAGAAAAAGTGTACACTCAGATCAAGAAGAAAAAGAAGAGACTAATGATTCCAGTGAAGAGGAGCTCAACGAAAGTCTATACTCGGATCAAGAAGAAAAAGAAGAGACTAATGATTCCAGTGAAGAGGAGCTCAACGAAAGTCTATACTCGGATCAAGAAGAAAAAGAAGAGACTGGTGATTCCCATGAAGAGGAGCTCAACGAAAGTCTATACTCAGATCAAGAAGAAAAAGAAGAGACTGGTGATTCCCATGAAGAGGAGCTCAACGAAAGTCTATACTCAGATCAAGAAGAAAAAGAAGAGACTAATGATTCCAGTGAAGAGGAGCTCAACGAAAGTCTATACTCGGATCAAGAAGAAAAAGAAGAGACTGGTGATTCCCATGAAGAGGAGCTCAACGAAAGTCTATACTCAGATCAAGAAGAAAAAGAAGAGAGTGGTGATTCCAGTGAAGAGGAGCTCAACAAAAGTCTATACTCGGATCAAGAAGAAAAAGAAGAGAGTGGTGATTCCAGTGAAGAGGAGCTCAACAAAAGTCTATACTCGGATCAAGAAGAAAAAGAAGAGAGTGATTATTCCAGTGGAGAGGAGCTCAGAAAAAGTCTACTCAGTATACTCGGATTAAGAAGAAAAAGAAGAGATTCCAGTGAAGACAATGATGATGATTCCAGTGAAGACACTGATGACCTCAGAAAAACAGAGGATATGTCTAAGTTTGTCTAGTATGTAACTAGACAAAGACTTATTCTTTTATTCCCTTTTTTTTCTTTCACTCAAATATTTCTGACCTGCTAATTCTCACTAACCAGCAATCACTCTTATCATACTGTCAGAAATACTGTCAGAAAAAATACTGTCATACTGTCAGAAAAGGTGGGGTTAAAACCAAACCTAAACCCAGGGTTAACTAAAAAAAACAAACCCCAATTTATGTGGGGGGAGCGAGGAGCATGACGCATGGGGGGAGCGAGGAGCACTGCAAGGCGCATGGGGGGAGCGAGGAGCACTGCAAGGTGCATGGGGGAGGGAGAAGCACTGCAAGGCACATGGGGGGAGCGAGAAGCACTGCAATGCACATGGGGGGAGCAAGAAGCACTGCAAGGCACATGGGGGGAGCGAGAAGCACTGCAAGGCACATGGGGGGAGCGAGAAGCACTGCAAGGCGCATGGGGGGAGCGAGGAGCACTGCAAGGTGCATGGGGGGAGCGAGGAGCACTGCAAGGTGCATGGGGGAGGGAGAAGCACTGCAAGGCACATGGGGGGAGCGAGAAGCACTGCAATGCACATGGGGGGAGCAAGAAGCACTGCAAGGCACATGGGGGGAGCGAGAAGCACTGCAAGGCGCATAGGGGGAGCGAGGAGCACTGCAAGGTGCATGGGGGGAGCGAGGAGCACTGCAAGGTGCATGGGGGAGCGAGAAGCACTGCAAGGCGCATGGGGGGAGCGAGGAGCACTGCAAGGTGCATGGGGGGAGCGAGGAGCACTGCAAGGTGCATGGGGGAGCGAGAAGCACTGCAAGGCGCATGGGGGGAGCGAGGAGCACTGCAAGGTGCATGGGGGGAGCGAGGAGCACTGCAAGGTGCATGGGGGAGCGAGAAGCACTGCAAGGCACATGGGGGAGCGAGAAGCACTGCAAGGCGCATGGGGGCGAAGAGCAGGAGCACGGCCAGGTTAAGTGAAGTCAAGTCAAGAAGCTTTTATTGTCATTTCAACCATATATAACTGTTGCAGTACACAGTGAAATGAGACAATGTTTCTCCAGGATCATGGTGTTACATAAAGCAAAGACAGAGCTAAGGACTTAGTAAGTTAGTCCTAGATACATAAAGTGCATCTGTCCAATCTGGTGCAAACAGTGCAGGACAAGACAAACAAGACAGACAAGAAAGACAGTTCAAACAAAAAATACAAGACATTACACAAAAGACATTTAAGACATTTACACCGACCTGTGTAAAGACTGTATGTTCAGTGTAAATACTGTATGTTCAACAATATTGTGTGCAGTAATACTATAATGAACAAGTGTTATAGCAGCAGTTACCTGAGATATTGTAAAGTATTGTGCAAAACAGCAATCAACTGAAATGTGACACAGCATGTGCAAAGAGCAAAATAATGTGTGCAAAAAACAGCATGTAAACAGTTTGATGGATGTATATTGGAGTGTGTGTATTTAGTTAGTGTATTTAGGTCTGTGCAGTCCATACAGTTGATGTTTGTGTGTGTGTTGTGCTCAGTACAGTTCAGCTCAGTTATTAAGGAGTCTGATGGATAATTAAAATAAGAAAAATACAGTTGAACAAATTTCCGAAATGATAATACAATCAACTGGTTGTGCAGGATGTGCAAAATGATATATAAGAAATGATAGAATAACTATCAAGATGGTGCCGCGGATGGCAGCCTCAGTGCTTAGCTCCTCAGTGTTTGTTCTGTTTTTGTTAGTTTTTCCTGTTCTGTGTCAAGGAAATCCGATCAGTTTCACGAGGGATGAACTGCTGAACATTCGGCAGCACACGTTTTTGAGTATTCCGACGTTTTGCTGCATATTGTAGTTGGCGGAGCGGCTGCGCTGTTTAAGCACTTTAGGACGCACAGGGGGGAAAATGCGCCGGCATGCTCGTGAAACATGTGTTAAGAACACCGCTGCCTAGCATCCATCTGGCGAATCTCCGCTCTCTTCCCAACAAAACGGACGAACTCCTTCTGCTCACCCGGAAAAATAAGGATTTTTCGAACTCTGCCGCTCTCTGCTTCACGGAAACCTGGCTGAATGACACCATTCCGGACAGCGCGCTAAGACTGCCGGGTTTCAGCTCTTTAGAGTGAACCGCGACGTGGAATCCTCAGGGAAATCGCGTGGCAGCTGGACGTGTTTTTACATCATTGAAAGGTGGTGTACTGATGTAACTGTGTTAAAGAAGATGTGCTGTCCAGATCTTGAAACACTCTTCGTTAACTGCAAGCCATTCTATTCGCCGCGGGAGTTTTGCTCGTTCATTCTGGTGAGTGTTTACATTCCACCGCAAGCGCACGTGAGCTCGGCCCTACGGACACTCGCTGACATGATCACAGAGAGTGAGCAACAACACCCGGACTCTGTATTAATATTTCTCGGGGACTTTAATAAAGGGTAGAGTTAAGGCTCAGGGTTCAAGGCCCAGCACAGCCAAGCTGCCACTGCTGGGCCCTTGAGCAAGGCCCTCAACCCTCCCTGCTCCAGGGGCGCTGTATCATAGCTGCCCCTGCACTCTGACCCCAACCTCCTTAGTTGGGGTATGTGAAGAAAAGAATTCCACTGTGCTGTAATGTATATGTGGCGATAATAAAGGCTTCTATGCCCCCCCATTCATTCATTAAAGCGAGTCTCTGCTGTGAACTGCCAAAATTACATGTCCCACCAGAGACAGTAACATACTGGATCACTGTTAACCTACAATAAAAGATGCATATCACTCTGTCCCACAGGCAGCTCTGGGAATCTCTGATCACTGCTTAGTTCATCTCATACCGACCTACAGGCAGAAACTGAAATCAGCTAAACCTGTATTAAGGACTGTAAAAAGATGGACTAAGGAAGCGGAGCAGGATTTACAAGCCTGTTTCTCTCTCACTGATTGGACGGTTTTTGAAGCTGCTGCCACTGACCTGGACGAGCTCACAGAGATCATATATCAGTTTCTGTGAGGATTTGTGTATTCCTACCAGGACTCACTTAACTTATAACAATGATAAACCATGGTTCACTGCAAAACTCAGTCAGCTCCGTCAGGCCAAAGTGTATGCTCACAGAAATGAGGATAGGGTCTTGTATAAACTGGCCAAATACACACTGGAAAATGAGATCAGAGTGGCAAAGAGGAATTATTCTGAAATTCTACGGACTCAGTTTTCCTCTAATGACTCAGCTTCAGTGTGGAAAGGTCTGAAAGCCATCATCAACTACACGACACCATCCCCCCACACCGTGGTGAATCAACAGCTGGCAGACGACCTGAACGAGTTCTATTGCAGGTTTGAAAAAGCCCAATTCTCACCTCCTGTAACCCCCGACTCCAACACACCTAAAATTCAGTTCAGTGAAGATGAGGTGTGCCAGGTCTTCAGGAAGAACAAAAGAAGAAAGGCACCAGGCCCAGACATCGTTTCACCAGCCTGTCTGAAAACCTGTGCTGATCAGCTGGCCCCCATCTTCACACTGATCTTCAACAGATCACTGGAGCTGTGTGAAATCCCCTCATGCTTCAAAAGCTCCACCATCATTCCCGTTCCAAAGAAATCCAAAATTACCGGACTAAATGACTACAGACCTGTGGCTCTAACTTCTGTGGTCATGAAATCATTTGAAAGACTGGTTCTGGCTTATCTGAAGGACATTACTGGACCCTTACTTGACCCTCTGCAGTTTGCCTACAGAGCAAACAGGTCTGTGAATGATGCAGTCAATATGGGACTGCATTATGTTCTGCAGCATGTGGACAGACCAGGGACTTATGCGAGGATCCTGTTTGTGGACTTCAGCTCTGCTTTTAACATCATCATCCCATCACTCCTCCAGCCCAAATTAACCCAGCTCTCCGTACCCTCCCCTGTCTGTCAGTGGATCACCAGCGTTCTGACAGACAGGCAGCAGCTAGTGCGACTGGGGAAACTAAATCCCAGCACCCGCACCATTAGCACTGGCGCTCCTCAGGGTTGTGTCCTCTCCTCACTGCTCTTCTCTCTGTACACAAATGACTGCACCTCTAATGACCCCTCTGTCAAGCTCCTGAAGTTTGCAGATGACACCACACTGATCGGCCTCATTCAGAACGGTGATGAGTCTGCCTCCAGACTGGAGGTTGAACGGCTGGCTGTCTGGTGCAGTCTTAACAACCTGGAGCTGAACACGCACAAGACAGTGGAGATGATCTTGGACTTCAGGAGAAACCCCCTGCTCTCCCCCCACTCACCATCATGGACAGCATTGTGACAGCAGTGGAGTCATTCAGAGTCCTGGGAACCACAATCTCCCAGGATCTGAAGTGAGACATTCACATAGACACCATTGTGAAAAAGGCTCAGCAGCGGTTGTACTTTCTTCGCCAGCTGAGGAAGTTCAACCTGCCACAGGATTTGCTGAAACAGTTCTACACTGCCATTATTGATTCCATCCTCTGCACTTCAGTGACTGTTTGGTTCAGC
Organism: Tachysurus vachellii; assembly: GCF_030014155.1. Taxonomy (NCBI): domain Eukaryota; kingdom Metazoa; phylum Chordata; class Actinopteri; order Siluriformes; family Bagridae; genus Tachysurus; species Tachysurus vachellii. The sequence goes on along the minus strand of NC_083462.1, from coordinate 5,034,715 downwards.
TCAGCTACCAAATCCGATCTCAGAAGACAACAGAGGGTAGTCCAGAGTGCTGAGCGAACCATTGGCACAACACTCCCCATTCTCCAAGATCTGTACTTCTCCAGAGTGAGCAAAAGGGCAAAGAAAATCACTCTGGACCACTCACATCCAGCACACTCGCTCTTCAAACTGTTGCCATCTGGTCGATGCTACAAAGCCCTGAGCACCAGAATGACCAGACATAGGAACAGTTTCTTCCCTCAGGCAATCCATCTGATGAACACTTGACATACACAAAACACACAACTTTACTTAAAACACATACTTACTTATTTATATTTAAATTTGCACATTTATATTTCAATTTGCACATTTTCCACTGTACATACAACTGTCTATATTATATATGTGTTCATGTCTTGTCAATGTCATTCTGTTTACACTGTGGAGCTTCTGTACTAGAACAAATTCCTTGTATGTGAAAACATACTTGGCAATAAAGATCTTTCTGATTCTGATGATAGTAATGATAGAGAGCCTTTAACTGTACCAAAAAATACCAAAAAATACCAATTGTATTATTTCCAAATTATTTACCTTGTTATTGCTGTCCAACATGTAGCACCTTGGTTTCTTGTTTCATTGGGATATTAAAATGATCTTGCACATACCTCGTGTTGATCCTCCTGTCTCCAGTGCAGAGACATATGAATCCAGTGAATATGTCAAAGAAGAAGCGGAGGACATTGAACAAAAAGAGGAACTAGAGCACATGTGTCAATCACAAGGCCTGCGGGCCAAACACGGCCTGCAACGACTTTTAATTAGGCCTGTCAACAAATTCTGGTCATCATTGTAATGTGGTCATCTGTGACAATTACAACATCACTCAACGCAGAGAATTAAGAGAATAACTGTAAACAACGTAAATGCTATCTGAGGTGCATAGATATATACACTAGATGTCGCCTTGGGTACGGCAGTACATTGGAACGAATGCGTCAATTGAGCCACCATCTTGGTACGGGGGACCCCCTCCTCTTAATGCATCAGCGTCAATGTAGGCAAAGAAATAAAATCACCATAAATCGTCATGAATGCGATTTTCTAGTTTTTTTGTTTCTTCCAAAGGTCAGACATGTATTTATCATTGACTCCAGAGAAAATTTAAGGTTTTGATATTAAGATAATCTACTTTTTCACAATATAATGCATAGTGCTAGTAGGTGTAAGTTTATTACTTACATTCTTCCACTTGAGTAAACTTCAAATGAACAATCATTACTTACCTTATATCTTTTATTTATTCCTGTCCCGCAATAGCTAACTGGTGACAGCCTTCCAGGACTGTCAGATGAGTTAACCATTTAAAACTAAGTGTTTAGTTTCTCTGCAACAACAGTAACCTTACACAGTTTCTTCCTGACACTTTTGCTCTGCAGTTGCAGAGTATGAACCTTTGCAACATGGTGTTGTCTCAATTTATGAAAGGTACAGACAACTAGTGAAATTAAGCTAAAGTGATGGTTGTCTATGCCATCTTGAGTCTCAACAATGTGATAACGAAGACCAAATATGTCATTATACATTTTTTTAAATTAACATACGATAAAAAAAATCCAAAACTTTTCCATCCATAATCTGATTAAATATGTCCTTAAGTGAAGTAACTTGATAAAAGAGCATTCTGCTTGTGTTAGAATGCTTGTCCAGGACAAGCTAATAAAATATGTTTGACAGATAAGGGAATCTTACAGAACATACATAAAGTTGGGTCTTCACCTTTAAGCAAAAAAAGCATGGGTCAATTTTTATGTCATTATTATAATGTCATTATGTCATTATTAAGCGCTTCAGAATCTACAAACATTGCCGGTTTTCCTAACTGTCAAAAACTAATGGGTAACTAGCATGGATTATCTGCGGTCGTTAACCAAGGACTGAAACAAACCAACTTAACCACAAATATAATTTCCTAACATTTAATATCATAAAACACATTCTCTCTTGTGAAATGTAATCCCTTGCTGTCTGGTTTTTATATTTCATTCGTTTGAACATCCAACGCAGCACAGAAGTCCGGCATCGTCCATGAATTTGAAGTACAAGACACCTGTACAAACATGGCGGTGGTTTTGACGCATTTTTAGGACCCCAAGGTGACATCTAGTATAGATATCTATGTCTGAGGTGGGCCAGGTGACTAGTACAATGTCTAAAAAATGAAAAGTGGACAGTGAATATCGGCAATTCCAACCAAGATGGGAAACAGAGAGTACAAAGAAAAGCCAATGTGTCTCATATGTCAAGACATTTTTAAAGAGTATAATATTAGGAGGCATTTTGAAACAAAACATGATCAGTATGGAAGCATGGATATGGATCAGCGGCTGCTTAAAGTCAAAGAACTAAAACACAAACTTCAGCTTCAGCAAAACATGTTTTCTCGCATGCACAGTCAGAATGAGGGAGCTGTGAAGGCAAGCTTCATAATTGCAGAGGAGATAGCAAGAGCATGCAGGCCGTTCACCGAGGGAGAATTTATTAAAAACTCTATCGAAAAGGTATGTGGTATTGTGTGCCCCAACAAAAAGCAAGCCTTTGCTAACATCAGCCTTTCCCAAAATACCATTGCTAGTCAGGTGGATGAGCTGGGCTCTGACTTACAAATCCAGCTAAAGGAAAAGGCTAAGGACTTTGTTGCCTATTCATTGGCTATAGATGGCTATAGATTCATTGGCTACTGCTCAGCTCTCTGTATTCATTCGAGGGGTAGATGCTAGGTTTTCCGAGTTTGCACCTCTACTCCCTGAATCAATGCCACATCTGCGCCTTAACGCTGCACGCATCATGTCTATGTTCGGGAGCACCTACACGTGTGAGAAGATGTTTTCTATAATGAAGTTGACCAAATCATCCCACAGATCCCACCTCACAGACCAGCACCTGGTCTCCGTAATGAAAGTGGCTTAGGCAAAAGACATTAGTCCTAAAATAGATGAGATTGTTTCTAAGAAAAGATGCAGGGTGTCTGGTAAGAGTTAAAAATGCCTAATTTGTTATGTTTGGCATGTACTGTAAACCCTCATAAAAAAAACCATTTGTTTGCCATGTGGTAGTTATATCTATCATTTGTTGATCAAACAGTTTTCTAAATGACTGTTTTAAGCTACTGTTTAAAAGTATTGTATTAAGTACTGTTTTAAAGTACTGTTTTAAAGTAGGCTACTGTTTCAAAGTACTGTTTTAAAATTTTACATTTACATTTACAGCATTTGGCAGACGCCCTTATCCAGAGCGACGTACATAAGTGCTTAAATCTCTAACATTGAATACATTAATGCTGGATCACTAAGTTACATACTTAAGATACCATGAGTTTAAAACATTTGTTCAAAGTTACAATGAAAGTGTCAAAGGTGTTTTTTTTTTTTTTTTTTTTTTTTTTTTTAAATGCAAAAGATAATGAAGAAGTGCTAGTTGAAGTGTTTCCTGAATAAGTAGGTCTTCAACCGCCGCTTGAAAATAGCCAGTGACTCAGCTGTCCGGACCTCTAGGGGAAGTTCGTTCCACCACCTTGGTGGTGTACCTTGGTGGTGCACCTTGGTGGTGTAAAATACTGTGTTACTGTCTTAAAGAAGGCTACAGAAGTACTGTTTTATGCAGTTATGCTGATCAGAGACCTAATTTCTTGTTTTGATGAAGCCTGTGCTGTGACACAGATGTCTAAATATGTTCCAGATCTAAATTAGATTTAAAACCTTTTTTTAATCAATAAGGTTTAATGAAAGTTGGGTTTTTTAATACAGGCCCTATTTCTTTAATAAATAAAAAATCCTCTAAATATATGTCCGGCCCCTGATTTTATTCACAACCCTCAGCATGGCCCTTACAGAGTTTGGATTTGACACCCCTGAACTAGAAGATCTGCAGTTTAATCCTGCTGTTCTACCAGTCAGCTGTGGTTCTGTGAGAGAGGATTTATATAAAAGCAGATTTGCAGGTTGCTAATTAGAGTTAAGATTAATGTTGTTTAACACTGTGGTTTGGCAGAATATAGCTGTAATATTACTGCACTGTATATGATTACGATTGCAGGACATGGTCAGAATGGCAGTTATGACAAAATAGGGCAAGGCACAAAAATGCATTAATGATTAGAATGTGTTTTCATGTGTGTGTTCAGGTGGGTCACGCAGTAAGAGCATCCACACAGAGGAGGGCTGGATCACTCCTGAGGACTTTGTAAAGCAGGAGTTAACTCTGACAGACAGACACTGGAAGAAAGATGTACTGTGTCACGGAAAAACCCTCGACTACCTGGTGAAGGTAACTTAAGCTACAAATTTGTCTGTTTTTCTGTCTCGCTCTCTCAAAAAACAAATTGTAAAGCATATTGCCAAAGTATTAAGGACAAAGAAACAAACTTGAACATAGAACAAAAGATAAAAGGAAGAAGTGAAGAAAAACAAAAATAAAAAGCTTATGTCTTTTTTGTCTTTAGACTATGACTGGTGTGTGTGTGCGTGTGAGTATGTTTGTACTTCTTTATATGTAATATGAGTAATTAATAATGTTACTAGATAAAAAAAAACATATTAGAAGAAGATCTACACTAGATCTAATGTTTAGGTCCATCCATATGTTCTTGTATATAATCTGCTTGCAGAACAAGGTCCTGTGTGTCCATCCATTGTTTTGCGACTGTCAACTTTGCTGCCTGGATGAAGCTGTGAGTCTGAAACCCATGATGGCATCATGATATCAGCCACTTTAATAAATTTTTATAAGGTGAGGTGCTGTTACATTTTCTCTGTCAGAAACCATTGTATGGAAGAAATCAATGAGATGATTGCATTTACAAAGGATTTCTTTAAAGATGGATATTAGGCTGCCTCTGAGCTATAGTCAGAAGGCCTGAGACCAGGGGTGTAATTCCCCCAAACTACTGTTAAAAATTATCACTAGTGACATTTCTAACATATTTATAGCACAATCAATTGGAACCACTGTAGATGTCATTTATTTTGTAACATTATCGGTGTTCTGAATTGAGCGTGATTTAAATCAGATAATTAAAAAAATAAAATTAAATCAGATGATAAAAAAGTTAAATTAAATACTGAAGCCCCCCCATGGTGCACAAGTTGGTATCACCCAACTCTCACATCCCAACACAGCACATGATTACTGCCATTTGACTGTGAAAGCAGATCACAAGCAGCTTTAATGACACTCCACATTATCAACAACACCATAATTGTTCACACTCATCTTCTGTTTACAAGTGATTAAAGAAACCTTTCAATTGACAGATTAACTAATGCACACACACACACACACACTCTCTGTGAAAAAAAAATCAAATATAGTTTATGTAAAAATATTAAGTTTCTCAACAAACTTAATATTTTTACATAAACTATATTTGATTTTTTTTCTTAAATCTGATGCACCAGATATTATGTTTTTCATCGTAGTCAGGGAGCACAGCAGCATAGTGGTTAGAAGGTTTGTCTCACACCTCTCGGGTTTCATTCCAGTCTCTCCCCTGCGTGGGCGGAGTTTCTATGTTCTCCACATACTTTGGAGGCTTCCTCTGGGTACTGCGGTTTCCTTCAACAGTCCAAAAACATGAGTTGAGGGATGAATTGCATCTCTAAAATGAAATCTTTATTTAAAATGAGTGTGTCTGTGTGTGTTTGTGTGTATAGGCTTCATGTTCCCTGTACCCGTGTGGTTCAGAAGATGGATGGATGTACAACTAATCTACAGAACAATATGACCTATTTCAGTATTTTTGCTAATAGAGACAGTTGTAAAAATAGGTGAGAATGGAGTTGTACAGTAGGATTCATGAATTCCCCTCGACCCAAAGCTAAAACTCAACCCAAATACACTTTAGGAGACATTCCTGCCCAAAAGCAAAGTGAACAAAAACAAATGAGAAAGGTAAAAAGGAAGAAGCATAGAGAAGCTAATCAGGATAGGAAAGAGAAATAAAAAACTTCTGAAAGTAGAAAACGTGGTTATAGAAATTGAACAATTGAATATGAATTAAATACAATTATGATTCCAATTGCCATAAATAGATTATTTAAAGGAAATTTTATTTGTAATTTCATTTTATTTTCTTTACCTATATTACATACAATTATTTGTATTACATTGCTTTAAATAAAAACAAGGCCTCCCATTGTGAGGACCCTGAAAAGACAAGAAGGTCTAAGTCTGACTCCTTCTTCTAAAGTTCAAACAATAGACTAGGTAGAAGAACTTGAAGAGGATCCTCTGAAGATGCTGAGGCTTTGAAGGACAATCCACTCCAAGGTAATACCAGTCTTGATTTATACTGTCTGCCGTGATAGCAGCTTACTCGTGCAAAACAGGACACACTCCATAGTGGGTCTGTCGAAGCTTTGTTTAGGCAGGGCAGGAACATTTGTCACTAAGTGACACACAGGTCAGTACAATTACTTTAAGACATACATCATATCGATAAACTGTAACATTCTTAGTGTTGATTCAGTGTTTGTGCAAACAGGGAAAACTGAATTTGAGAGTTCGGTGAGTTGAAAATTAAACAAGGATTCAGGGTTCCCATGAGCAGGGAAGACGTTCTGAACAGCCCTGTTTTAGAAAACCTGCAACTCAGACACACATTCACACTCAGATCTGAATAAAGAGAACACTTTCTAATTTCTAAACTCAAGGTGCTACAAAGATTTAGTGATGTACTGTCAGATTCCTAGTGCTAATAAAGCATGTGTGTGTGTGTGTGAACAATAGGATTTGTGCTTTCTGTGTGTTGAAGGCCAGAAAGGGACAGTGGGCTCACATGAACAAGGAACAAGCTTTGGCCAGTCTTTTTACCAGCAACATCTTGGTATACACACACACATACACACACACACAGAAAAAACGAATTAAAGGCCCATGATTCTGTTGTGGTAAGATTGGACGCACACATGTTTCATGCTGGTTTAAGGATATGGAGTGCCGCAGCTGTCAGTAAAAGGGACACATTGAGCGTGCTTGTAAGAATAAAACAGAAAAGAAAAAATGCATCAGGAACTAGTTTTCAGAAGGAAACAAAAGAAGCACATATTTACATTCGGACAGGAAAATAAAGAGTGTACTGACACATCTGATGAGGAATTTCCTTTGCATGTGCTCACTGTCGCATGTGGAACTAAGAAGGACAGCCAGTGAGAATGGAAATCGACACTGGTGCTGCTGTATTGCTGGTGTCGGATGCGGTATACAGCGAAATACTCAGCCACATGCCACTCAAACCACCTGATGTTGTCCTTCAAATTTATACTTTAGAATCAGTGACCATGAAAGGACTCACCCAAGTAACATTTGAGTTGAATGGACAATCAAACAAACTGCCATTATATGTGGTTGAAGGGGATTACCCCTCGTTGATGGGACGTTCCTGGGAGGAGCAACTAAAGGTGGACTGGCCGGTCATAAATTTGATGACACCTAAAACCCTGGACCTCAATGGTGTCCTTGAAAAACACGGTGAAGTTTTCAAACAGGAGTTAGGCAGCATGAAAGGAATCACAATGAAATCGACTGTGGAACAGGGAAGACAGCCAAAGTTTTTAAAGTTTCAGCCCCTGCCATATGCACTCAAACCTAAAGTAGAGGCAAGCTTGGATGAACTTGTGAAGAATGGAGTGCTGGAACCAGTCAATGTGAGTAAGTGGGCAATGCCTATTGTTCCATTTATAAAGAAGGATGGAGGAATAAGGATCTGTAAGGATTTTAAAGTTACTGTAAATCCAGTGTTGTCAGCAGAACAATACCCCTTGCCTCACATTAATGACCTCTTTGCTGGGTTGACAGGAGGACAAAGATACAGCAAAATCGATCTCAACCAAGCATACCGACAGATGCATGTTGAGGAACAGTCCAGAGAACTTCTCACCATTAATACACACAAAGGGCTATTTCGGTACAAATGTTTGCAATTTGGAATTACTTCCGCTCCATCCATTTTTTAGCGAGCGATGGATCAGATTCTAGTGGGGCTTCCAGGAGTTGTGTGTTATCTAGATGACATTCTAGTGACTGGCACAGATGAAGAGTCGCACTTACAACACCTGGATGCTACCCTTGCAAGGCTGAAAGAATACGGATTAAGAGTGCGCAAGGATAAATGTGAATTTTTCCAGTTTGCAGTCAAAAACTTAGGCCATGTCATTGATGCCTCTGGTCTGCATACGTTCCCATCCAAAGCTAAGGCTGTTAGGATTTGACCGGGGGATAAGAGGCAAATGTGACACAGAAGCCTCTTGGAGTCACGTGAAGGGTGATTTATTAGTGCACACACATGGTAACAAACCACAACTCATGGTGTAAGTAATAAAATAATACAAAAAGAAAAATAAAAACTGTACAAAATTTAGCCTATATACAAAATATTTACAAGATAGTTCAGCTAATTCAATTGATCTGAACCACATCAGCAAGAAAACAGCATTTACTCGGTATACCATCTACAAACACCAACTCCTACAATAACCCAAACCGACTGACTGTGTGGGAGCCATTTTATACTCTTAGTCCCGCCCGTGGATCTAACCATTCTGAAATTTGTAGGGGTTTTTTCCTCTGACTATAGGAACATACAATCATTGGCAACAAAATATACATTAATGAAAATAAATAAACACAAACAAACAATTCAACACACATTTAGTATTATGTAGCATTAATGTAGAATTAATGTAGCTGAAAAACCGGCTGTCACCTCAGAGTTCTTTGAGTACCCGCTCCGCACAGTGTTTTTATCAAGCTCTAATACTCCTTTTTTGTCAAGTTAGCGCTGCTCTTTGCCGTGGCGTAAATTCCCAGTGCATAACAATAAAAGCAAAAATGCACTTCCTTATGCAGCCAAGGCACACGCAACAGATTGTGGATTAGTTTCACCTGGTTCTAATGAGGGAAGGTGGGGCAAAGGGCAGTTTGCCCATTTAACTGCCAGGCACTCCTTCTCCACGGTTGAATACCATGTTTCACGGGGAAGAAGCTTCCTGCTAATTTAAGCAATGGGTTAAAGTTGTCCTTGTTCACCTTGTAAAAGTACAGCACCCAGACCGCGTTCTGATGCATCAGTCTGGACTGTAAAAAGCCAGTTGTCAAGATAACAGCGTTGGGCTTATCTATTTAAGTTAATTCAGTGAGTGCTAACACCCTTCTTGAAAAATTGTGGATAAATCTTCTGTACCACTCTACTAAGCCAAGGAAAGCTTGTACCTGCTTCTTGGTTGTAGGATGTATTGCTTGCTTGATGGCATCGACTTTCTCCATCTGTGGGCTTATGACTCAACGTCCCAGCACATGACCAAGGTAAGACACTTCCTGCTTGGCAATAGCACACTTGTCTGGACAGATGGTGACTCCTGCAGACTTAATCCTGGACAGTATTTCCTGCAGATGTCGCAAATGGTCCTGCCAGGATGTACTGAAGATGATTACATCATCAAGATATGCTGCAGTGAAGGCCTCCGTTCCTCGGAGCATCTGATTAACCATCCTCTGGAAGGTGGCAGGTGCCCCATGAAGTCCAAACGGCAGAACCCGGATCTGGTAGTGGCCAAATGGAGTTTTAAAAGCTGTCAGCTAATTGCTGACTGGACTTAATGGGACTTGCCAGTACCCTTTGCATAGTTCATGTGTTGTGAGGAACTTTGCCTGACCAAGTTTCTCAAGTAGTTCATCAACTCTGGGAATGGGGTAAGGATCAAATGTGCTTACGGTACTGAGTTTTCTGAAGTCAAGGCAAAATCTGATGGACCCATCCTTCTTCGGTACAAGCACAATGGGGTTGCTCCACTCACTAGATGATGTCTCTATGACTTCCAGTTTCTGCATTAACTCCAACTCTTGCTTCATGACTTGCAACCGTCTTTCTGGCACCCTGTACATTGGTTGTCGTATGGGTTTTGGGTCTTTTAAATGGATGTGGTGTTGGACAAGGTCTGTTCTTCCAGGTGTGTCTAGGAACAGTTGTTCTGGTATGCATTCCAGCAGTTGTTGTCGTTGTTCAGCTGACAAATGTTGAAGTTCTAGGTGGCACTCACTTTGATGAACAAGTAAGTATTGCTCCTCTATTTCATCCTCTTCCTCAACAACTCGAACCAAGAGCTCTTTCATAGCATTTTGTGGTGAATGTGGCTGAGAGGGACGTTGATGCCACTGTTTCAACATGTTAATGTGAAATGTCTGTAATGGTTGTTGCTTGGAAGGCATTTCAATTCAATTCAATTCAAGTTTATTTGTATAGCGCTTTTTACAATGGACATTGTCACAAAGCAGCTTCACAGAACATAAACATAGAACAAAAGATAAACATAAGGAGAAGTATAAAGAATTAATATAATAAAAATTCAAGATATATACAGTTCACACTGTGGATGGATGTATGTATGTATGTATGTATGTATGTATGTATGTATGTATGTGTGTATATGTACAGTATTTGTCCCCAATGAGCAAGTCTGAGGGGCTCAGGCAACAGTGGCAAGGAAAAACTCCCTTAGATTGGTAAAGGAAGAAACCTTGAGAGGAACCAGACTCAAGGGGAACCCATCCTCATATGGGTGACACTAGATGGTGTGGTTACAAATATACAAGTATCACAGACTCCAACTGGAGCCGGTAGATCTGTAGATGTCTCAGGGTTCTCACAGAGTCAGTCTTGTCTCAGTGGAGGGCCAAAAATTTCAACGCATGGAAGACGATCATAGCATGGGTGTCTCAGCATGGGTAGAAAAAGAGAAGAGAAGAGCAGTGCAGAGGGATTAACATATCTGCATAACTCTGGCAGCTGCATTTTGGACTAACTGTAGCCTATTTATTAAAGATGCAGGACAACCACCTAGTAATGCATTACAATAGTCCAGTCTAGAGGTCATGAAAGCATGAACTAGCTTCTCAGCATCAGATATAGACAGGATGTTTCTCAGCTTGGCAATATTTCTAAGGTGGAAGAAGGCTGTTTTTGTGGTTTGGGCGATATGATTTTCAAAAGACAAGTTGCTGTCTAATATAACACCCAGGTCTTTCACTGTCGAGCTACTAGTAACAGTACATCCCTCTAATTGGAAATTAAGTTGTGATTGTTTCTGTGTACTGGTTTTTGGGCCTATAAGTAGTATTTCTGTCTTATCAGAGTTTAACAACAGAAAATTACAGCTCATCCAGTCTTTTATCTCTCTAAGGCATTGAGTTAATTTGGACAATTTAGTTATTTCATCTGGTTTTGATGAGATGTATAACTGTGTGTCGTCAGCATAGCAATGGAAGCTAATCCCATGTCTTCTAATAATGTTCCCTAATGGAAGCATGTATATCGAGAAGAGCAGAGGTCCTAGAACTGATCCTTGAGGGACCCCATAATTAACTGGTAATAAACTGGAGGATTCACCATTTACAAAATGGTATCGATCAGACAGGTAGGATCTAAACCAACTTAAAGCCTGACCATAAATACCTGTGTAATTTTGTAAGCGATCTAGGAGAATGTTATGATCTATTGTGTCGAATGCAGCACTAAGGTCAAGTAGAACTAATAGTGACATACAGTCTTTGTCCGAAGCTAAGAACAAGTCATTTGTAACTTTAACAAGAGCAGTTTCTGTGCTATGATGGGGCCTGAAACCTGACTGAAACTCTTCGAGGATATTGTTCTCCTGTAAGAAGGAGCTCAGTTGAACAGACACAACCTTTTCTAGTATTTTAGACATAAACGGAAGGTGTGAAATCGGTCTGTAATTTGAAAGTCCATTAGGATCTAAATTAGGTTTCTTAATGAGTGGCCTAATAACTGCCAACTTGAAGGATTTAGGGACGTAACCTAAAGATAACGAGGAGTTAATGATATTAAGGAGAGGCTCACTAGCTTTATTTAACACTTCTTTCAGTAGTTTAGTTGGAATGGGGTCTAGTGAACAAGTTGTTGATTTAGCTGTAGTAATAAGTTTAACTAACTCTTCCTGACCTGTACTTGTAAAGCAATGTAGTTGTGTGTTTAGAACCTTAGGTGAGACCGGGATGCTAGTTGCTCTCATATGTTGAGCGTCACCTATTTTATTCCTGATACTTTTGATTTTGTCAGTGAAGAATCTCATAAAATCCTCACTACTGAACTGTGATGGAATTGTGTGTTCAGATTTTTGTTTTTTTGTTAATCTAGCCACTGTGCTAAATAAAAACCTGGGATTGTTCTGGTTATTTTCTATGAGTTTGCTCAGGTGCTCGACCCTGGCAGCTTTTAGAGCCTGTCTATAGCTGGACATACTGTTATGATTCTAGATACATTTATTACTGCATACGATCGCACTTACGCACGATGTATTAGGCTGACATTACGGTTAAGGATAATGAATTTATGCAGTTTGCAAGTCAATTAAACTTAGCATGTCATGATGCCTCAGGTCTGCTACATATCAAAGCTAAGCTGTTAGGATTTATCTGGGTGGATAAGGGCAAATGAACCAGAAGCATCTGGAGTTATTGTGAAGTGTCTTTAGTGGCAAACATGTTAACAACCAACTATGGTGAAAGTAATAAGATACTACAAAGGAAAATTATGTAAAAAGTTTGTATATCAAATATTTAGAGATATTTACTAATTCATTGATCTGACATCAGCAAGACAGTTTCTGGTATTATTACAATCACAATAATTACCAAGGATGAGTGTGTGGAGCCAGTTTTTCTTTAGCGCCAAGTGGTTTCGTAACCATATGAAAGTTTGAGGCGTTTTTCTCACATGAAATAAATCTTCAACAAAAATACTTAAGAATAATAAATAAAGCAAACAAACAATCTTAACCACATGAAATCGTTTAAGGCACCTGGTCAATAATCGTTTATGCAAGAGACATCAGGGTTTTTTTTGTGGTGTGTTGTGCGTTAGTGTAACATTAAGGAAAAAAAGCACTTTTCAATACATGCCTTAAACTCATCTTACATGTGATTCTACTGGTAACACTTGGCAATCAGATTAAAGTTAGTGGCGACACGACCTCCACGACCGTCAGACGGGAACGTTGCATTAGCTAGAAACCTGTGTAGTAGAATCATTTTGAATGTATCATTTGGTTTCCATCCAGTTCGAAGAGGAAATGCATGTAATGCTTAATGGTTCTGAGATTAAGTTGTGATTTCGATATCCATTTGATTGCAAGTGACTAATGTTCAGAAAGCAATTATTAGGAAACGCTTATTGGTTCTTTTCTTGCATTTTTTCTGTCTAATTACTGTAAGATTATTTTTGAGTGACGTCTTCAGTGATAACTACAAATTTTTAATCACACAGCAACGGGGATATAGACAGTTTCTATGGGGAGAGGCATGTTGGCAATTTGTATCCGATTTGTTTAGAGTCAAGGCTTATGAGCAAGTGAAATTTAAATTTAAGGCATAGTTTACCAGTACAGTCAAGGTTATGCGGGCCCCTGGTGATGTGGTTCCGAAGGATCTTCCGCTCAATTGCGGGGTTTGAGTGTCCTGCAGCGCGTGAACACCGCGCTAGGACGTCCAAGTAAAAACCATTTCAATATTAAAAGGGTTATCTATCTTACAACCATGACTAAAGCCTTCTTAAAGCAATTAGGGTTCTACTGAACCTTTCTAATGCCTGAGCTGTACGTTTGGAGTAGGTGACTCGATGATCCTTCTCCATCGTGGGCGCTGTGCTGCAAAGTCCCACCATGGACATGAAGTCCTCTTCGACTTCATAGCCTCAGCTGTGTTTCGGCAGATGAACCACAGCTTACCGGAGTTTCCTGCTAGATGTACGCTAAGGTACCGTGCAGATGACATCAAGAACTGGTGACCAGTAAGTATGCTGCAGCGAGCCTTACCTTACCACGTAGCACGGACTTGGCGGAGTGGAGGTCCCCATGATCAAAGTCGCAGTCCGCACGGGAAGTGGGCAAGCGGTTTTCCAGGTGGATTTCATATGTGACTGGACCAAATTTCCTCTTCACCTGATAAGGACCTTCCCATTTTGCTAGGAGCTTGTTCTCTGATGTAGGGAGCAGTAACAGAACTTGATCTCCTGGTGGAAAGGATCTTGATCTTCCTTTTGGTCGTACCAAACTTTCTGCTTGACTTGGGATGGTTGCAAATTTAATGGACAATCGCTACAGCAGCTCTTTCATTTTAAGGACATTGGAAAGGATTTTCTGCTTACGTGGCTTGTCATTAGCTTCTCAGCTATCCTTCAAGACATCCAGAGGACCTCTAACCCGGTGGGCGAAAAGCAGTTCGAAAGGCGAAAACCCGGTGGATGCCTGGGGCACTTCACGGTAAGCAAACAGGAGGTAAGGAACACCATTGGTTCCAAGTCTTTACCTGGACTCTGACACAAAGTTCTAAGCATGGATTTTAATGTTTGGTTAAATCATTCAACTAATCCATCAGTCTGGGGGTGGTAAGGAGTTGTTTGTACTCTCTTGACACCTATTAACTGATAGACTTGCTGCAGTGTGTGACTCTTGAAATTGGGGCCCTGTTCTGTTAGCACCTATTTAGGGATGGCTACGTGTGAGAAGAAGTGTAGCAGTGCTGTTGAAATCTGTTCGGCCGTTACTAGGGATGAGCGAGTACAGCATTATCTGTATCTGTATCCGTATCTGTTAACCATATGAATTATCTGTATCCGTATCCGTACTCTGAGTGGGTGGGGCCTAACCCAGAAGTAGGCGGACTTGTCTTGAAATGGGCGGGGCTTTAACCGGTAATATTTAAATTGTAATATTTATAACACTAGCTTACTACCTTTATGTTTTTATGAAATACAGCAAAAACGTGTCAGACACTTGGTGTCTGGTTACTGGTTAGAGACAGCTGAAGGTTTAAAAAAGAAAAAAAATCTCCGACAGGCAGAGACGCAATGCGAGTCGCATTCTACCAAGCAAGCACCACGTCTGAACGAACCCACGTTTACCAGAACTTTACTGGTTAGTAAGTACGTATTATTAACGTTACAACCCGAAGTAAAAAGCTGAAGAACCCTAAACATTAACGGAAAAGACCCGCGAACCCGAGTGACTGAGGGAGAGACAGAGAGCTGTTGTGTGTGTGACTGTGAGTGAGCAGAGCGAGACACAGCAACACAATACATCTGTATGTGTGTAGGGGAGGGGCGCTGTGACTAGCCTGTCACAGAACTCTGACACAATCAGCTACCCAATGATGATTTTCATTCAATCCGAGCACAGATATTGACTCGTATTACTCGTATAATACTCGTACTCGGCAGAAGTGCTTTATCCGTACCGGATACTCATTTCAGCCGAGTGTCCGGCTCATCTCTAGCCGTTACGTCTCTAAGGGGATAAGCCTCAGGGTATCGAGTAGCATAATCACAGATCACTAGTATAAAACTGTTACCTCTCTGGCTTCTTTCATGATGCCCAACATTATCAACCCCTATTCTTTCAAAGGGTGTTTCTACAGCAGGAATAGGCAGTAATAGTGCACTGGCAGGTGCTCTAACCTTTGTCAATTGACACTCTGGACAGGATTTACAATACCCCTTCACCTCAGTGTAAAAACCAGGCCAATAAAACCTCTTGGAGATTCTCATTAGGGTTTTCATGAAGCCCAAGTGGCCTGCCCATGGAATATGGGCCCGTGGGTATATGCTTTGGGTACCAAAAGCTGTGTTCCTTTTTCCTTTGTCTGTCTGTATAGAAGGCCATTCTTTACTAAAAATCTCTCACTACACAGAGAATTCAAAACTGAATCATTGTCAACTTTTTGAAAGTATTCAGACAATGTAGAATCATCCCTTTGGAGTTTGGCTAATTCGTTGGGAATGATTAGCTTGCTTCCACTGATTTCAGGCTCCATCAACTCAAACTGTAACTGGTCTGAGCTGTCAATCAGATCTATAACCCAATTCCTTCTTTTCTGCAGTCTGTGTTCCTTTTGCAACCCCTGTCTCACCTACACTTTCCTCAGTGAAAATGGCATTTCTCTAAGGGTGCTCTGTCACATTTTGAGCCTGAGCTCTAGTGACTACCCCACGCCACAGGCTTCTCCTGCACCAAATCAGCTAGAACTGGCATATCTATACCTAGCAAAACTGGGTAGGGCAAATCAGCTGCAATACCAACGTTCATTAAGTATGGTCGCTTGTTCACATCAATATAAACTTCAGCAGTGGGTAAATCTGCTATGTCCCCATGGACACAACACACTGAAATCTTGTCTTCAGACCACAAATCTCTGTTTACGTACTGAGCCTGTACTAAGGTCCTTGTACAACCTGTGTCTACCAGGGTTGTTAGTGGTTGTCCATTTAACAAAACTGTAAGGGTGGGCTCCCTGGGGGAACTATCATAAGTTGTAGGGGTGGGTCTAGGTACATAACACAACCTTGCTGATTTGGGCTTTTAAAGTGGGCAATGTGGGCTTGTGTGACCTGGTTTACCACAGTTATAACAGATAACATCAATGTTGGGCTTGCTCGGATGTGTGTCTATGGGTGCTGTAGCTTTAGGTGGTGTGGGCTCAGGGTGGGTGGGATGTAAAATCTGGGCTTGGCTATGAGAGTACAAACTTCCAACCCCTCAGACTTAACTCTTGCTGCTTGAAAGCTTCCAGCATATCCGAAGGTTTCAGAAAATCCTTTACGACCTGCAACATAGGCTTCAACTAGTTTAGCTGCCTCTTTTAATGTAATGGGATCTCTCTCTTTCACCCAAGTTCTCACCTCTGGGTACAGCACCTGCATATACTGCTCCAACACTATGGTCTCCATCAGGTCTGTCTTGCTGCTTTTCTTTAAACTTCACCCACATATAGAACAGATCCTTTAGGCTGACATGACAACCATCCATTGGTGACTCATCAGCAGGTGTGTTCAGTGTTCGAAATCTCAGTCTGAAGGTTTCTACGTTGATTTCATATTTCTTGAGGATGTCTTCTTTGACTCTCATAGTCAGAGGTATAGGCAGGTGACATGGCAACAAACGCACTTCTTGCTTTGCCAGTGAGCAGGGGAACCAGATGAATAGCGACAGTATTCCTTCGGCCATTTGTATACTTCTGCCAGTCTCTCAAAAATAGTAAGAAAATGTTCTATATCATCAGTGTTTTGCAACTTAGGCAGTTGAGGTAGGTGATCAAAACCTCAAGCCACTGACCATTCAGAAGAGAGAGCTTCTTGTCAGGCATGCTCCAGATCCATCTGCATCTGAGTGACTTGATGAGTGAGGACCTTGTACTGCTGTTCCCATCGGGCTGGTTCTTCCTCTTGCCTCTCCTCCCTGTTCTTCTGATATTGTAGGAATGATTGGAACATTCCTGCCAGAGCTGCAATGGCTGATTCACCTGTGGTGTTAAGGGTGTCCACATGTGGCACCTTTCTCTTCCTCCACATCAACATCAGCTGCTACCTGGTCTCTCCTCTTCTGCAGCATAGTTGGATTCCTATGTCACTCTAGATCCCACTTCTGACACCAACTGTTAGGGGATAAGGCAAATGTGACACAGAAGCCGCTTGGAGTCAGGTGAAGGGTGATTTATTAGTGCACACACATGGTAACAAACCCCAACACATGGTGTAAGTAATAAAATTAGAAAAAAAACACACACAATTCAACACACATTTCCAACCACCATTAAGACTTTAAACACCAAAACAATACATTTTTATACAGGAATGAACTGGTGACACCTACGATGTCACACAAAAATGGCTGCTCAGCATGGTATGTGTATAAAAGTCCCAGTTTGTATATTGCACAGGTTTGGTTCAGGAAAATAGAAACTGGTGAGTGTTTGCAATCTTTGTGTGTGTGTGTGTGTGTGTGTGTTGCCCAATAAATTATAGATAAAAACTTGTAGACAGTAGATAAAAACTTGTGTCTGTGGTTATTTCAAGTCACAGTGCCTCAACCTCATCTTACACCAGGTTTCAGCAACCCGCGGCTCTAGAGCCGCATGCGGCTCTTTAGCGCCCCCGTAGTGGCTTTCCCTGGAGATGTATGAAAAATGTATGAAAATGGAAAAAAAATTTGTTTTAATATGGTTTCTGTAGGAGGACAAACATGACAAACATTCTTAACGTTTTCCAATGCTTTAAAAACGTGTATAATAAATATTAATGTGGTAAAGCTTTCCACATAGAAACGAAACTGATATGAAACAGTAATAAACACAAGTTTCAGAATAAAAATAAAAAGTTGTTTGTCACGACTTGTGTAATTAAATTCATTCATAACATTCTTCTTACCATAGTTCCTCCTGTACTCCTGTCTTCTCTTTCCATGTTCCTCTTGTCTTACTATACTGTCCTTGGGGTCATCTCAAAATTTCCTATTTGTACCCCCAGTTATTAAATTTAATAAGTAAAATTTTTGTCACTAAAGACCATTTTTTATTCGAACTACAGAGTCCTTTTCTGTTGAAGAGAGGTCTAGAACTCGATTAAAAGTTTTATTTTTTTTTGTTCTAGATTTTAATGTTAGAACAGTGTTCTTAAATAAACATATTCTATTCATGAAGTATATATAAGTATAAAATATATTCTACTCCTGCCGGACCACAACAATTAAATTTCAAAATGTCTGTCAACAAAGATTTGCGTCATAGCCTGCGACATACATTTTGGCAGTGCCAGGCAGGTGGCTGTTGCAAACAAACCGGCAGGTGTGTCATAGGCCATGGATCCCAAAGAGAAAAAGAGAAAGATAGCTGATGAGAACAGAGGATTCAAGGAAGAATGGACCGAATCATTTGCTTTCATTGCCAATGTGGAAGGATTACCTGCATGTTTGCTTTGTAATGAGAAGTTGTCAAATAACAAAAAGAGTAATTTGGAAAGACATTTCCAGGGAAGGCATGCTAAATTTGCAGCCGACCACTGAGTTGGGAGTGAGAGAAAAAATGCGATTGCAGTACTTCTGGAGAAATTAGAGGAGCGCAAAGATAGATTTAAGAAGTGGATTATATCGTATCGTACCAAATATCGTACAGCAGAGTAGTCACGTGGTGTGTCATTCTCTTTAGGATGCACTGCAGGGAAAATAAACATTTAATCATGAATGTATTTGTAGCCTAATTGGTCATTTTGATAGTAGGCTTATATAGCTAATATACACTTACAGCCTGTGTTGCCTTCATATAAGGCTTAAATAAGGCTTTTAATTTTTTGCGGCTCCAGACAGATTTGTTTTTTGTTTTTTTGGTCCAATATGGCTCTTTGAACATTTTGGGTTGCCGACCCCTGTCTTACACTGTGACAAAAGCCATTGTGGATGCTCCAGTACCCAAAAATGTCAGCCAGTTACGGTCTTTCCTCGGCTTACTTAACTATTATTGCCATTTCATTCCAAATATCGCTACGCCGTTGAAACCTCTGCACAAATTGTTATGTCATGAATATAATTGGAAGTGGAGCTCTGAATGCCAGGAGTCATTCAGTAAAGCAAAGGAGACACTTTTAAGGTCAAATGCCCTCACTCATTTTGACCCTGCTCTTCCTATCCCGCTGGCCTGCGATGCTTCCCCATATGGTGTCGGAGCTGTCTTGTCCTACATCATGCCCAATGGTCAAGAGAGGCCAATCGCATTGCCTTCCAGGAGTCTGAGCAAAAATTGAGAAAAAATTGAGAAAAAAGCTAGGACGTGTACCTCATTCCAGCAGATCCGAAACGCACCACAACTTGCACCGCTGCACCTGTGGGAATATCCTGAAAAACCATGGCATCGCATTCATATTGATTTTGCAGGCCCAGTCGAGGACAAAATGCTGTTGGTGGACATGGAGAAATTTTCAGTAGATTTGGATTTGTAAAAATATTTCTACAGTTGTATATCCTCTCACTTCACTACTTAGTCCATCCAAGCCATTTGTGTGGTCTAAAGAGTGTCAGGACGCTTTTAGTAATGTTAAAGCACTCCTTTGTAATGCACCTGTTCTTGCGACTCCAGACTGTGCCTTACCTGTGCTGGGTCTATCCTTCTTCAGGAGGATAAAGATGGCATAGATCACCCCATTAGTTATTTTTCACGTAAGTTTAATAAACATCAGCTGAACTATTCAACCATAGAGAAAGAAGCTTTAGCTCTTATACTTGCATTACAACATTTTGAAGTTTATGTTGGTTCTAGCAATCTGCCCGTTACTGTCTTTACTGATCATAATCCTCTGGTTTTCTTTTCACGTATGTTCAACCAAAATCAACGATTAATGCGATGGTCTTTGCCGTTACAAAACTTTAACTTGGTAATTAAACATAAGAAAGGAACAGAAAATGTTTTAGCTGATGCACTTTCCAGAATTTAAAAAGTGCTCTTGTATTGTGATTTGTGAGCAGGTGTTTGTTCTTAAGGGGGGGAGTGTTACGTCTGTGTGGGTGTCTTTGTTTTGTTTATTCTTTCTTGTTTTCTCTCTCTCTCTCACACTGTCCCTCTTCAGGTCCATCCTCATTTTCCCATTGGTCCTCTGAACTGTCAATCTCCTGGCTTTAAAAGTGACGTCATGGGTCTCTGCGCCAATCACCACCATCCCATCCTTTTAAGAAAAAAAAAAAATGGCTGAGAGTTAGTCTTATCGGCTCATTCATCCTTATTGTTTGTTTAAATGCCTGATGTTTGTGAGTTTATCATTGTGTACTGCTTATGTCATATCCGTTCTTTTTGTTCCATCACCATTTGTAAATGTTGTTGGTGACTCGTTTCCCTGTTAAAGGGGGAAAAGCTGGCAGGTAACAGGTCGTACGACGTACATTGTACACATGTAGGATAACTTAATACTGTATTAGATACACTAGTTTAGGAGTGAGTGCCGTTTTAGGTTTCAGCTAGTTCTCTCTAGTTTTCAGCCACATTTTTATTTATTATTCAGGTTAGAGGGTCAAACAAAATTAGTTAGTGTTGTTTTGCTTTGTTGCTTTATTTCCTTTAGCACCACTCTCGTCCCTTTCCCCCCATACCTCTCCTTTCGTTAATTGTCCTGTAAATACTGCAAATAGTTTCGCTGTCTTTATTTTTCCACATTATTATTATTATTATTATGATTTTTTTTTTACTATTTGTATATAATATATTCTCACTTACTGTAATATTTTGATTAATAAACTTTCACATCGTTTGAATTTGTGTTTTGTCTTCACCCTTTCACACATACTCCTGGGAATAATTTCCTTTTTTTGAGTGTTACTTCCCTAAATACCCATAGACTATTACTGGGTCATAACAGGTAACACAACAGGTTACGCCCTTGCTCTCTTATTGGTTAACGTCACTTCACTTCTCTGTAACAAATCCTCTCTTCTCACTTAGTCTTATTCAGGATCACAAAGGTAAGTATTTTAACTGCATTTCAATCTGTTTCTTATTTCTATTCTGTTTTATTCTGCTCTGCCCGAGCTGCTGTTTTACTGTATACTGTTGAAGCTACTATAGGTGCCATTTCACTTATATGCCACATTAATAAACAACATGATGAAATTCTATTTTATTCTATTCATTTTAAGGTCGGGTTTCCATTTTTTAGGTTAACAAATTCTCAGCTCAGCGGTGCTCGGTCTCGTTCCAGATCACAGGTATGAAATGTGTAACAAGAAATAAACAATAATTTATGTCATCATACAGTTTATATAAAGTTTATATAAAGTGCTACACAAAAACATTCATTAATTAGTTAGCTTTGTGCAAGTGCATTATTGTATGTTATTGGACATTTAATGCTTGTTTCACACTTTTTGTGTTTATATTTTACATTTAAAACTTTTTAAAACTGTTTAAAACGTGTGTTACATTTTACATTTAAAACACAGACCTCACATTTTTTTTTGTTTTTTCAGAATCAAAAAATGGACATCAAAATTCTACTGGATTTGGTACCCCAGGAGAATCTAGTTAAATTTCTTCATTGCAAGAAAACGGAGATCTGCTCGTACGTGAACGATCCTCACACGTTCCTCCGGATTCTCCGAGACCACAAGCTGATACCTGACGATCACTACCAGGCAAGAATACAAGATAAATGTTGTGTATTGTACAACAACTCAATAAGTTATTTTAATAACGGCTTGACATAATATTTCACACTTCAGTGTGTTTTAGTGTTCAGTGTGCGGTTGTAAACATTTATTTGCAAGTATCTGTAATGTCTGACCATGATACAGAAAGTGAAAGCGTTGTAAAAGCATTTGCAAAGGAAATTACAGCAAGCAAATAATGCAAGGACTCTACTGCATATGATTCAGCTTACTTCCTACATCAGACCGGCTTTATTTTTATATTTTATATTTATATTTTATTTATTTAACATTCATTAAAGATATCTTCACTGTCAGTGTGTCCACTGACAATTCAACACATTGTCAGATAAATCTCTCTCTCTCTCTCTCTCTCTCTCTCACTCTCTCTGTCTGTCTGTGTGAGACGGAAACTGTGTGATGTGGGCGTGGAAACCACACCTTGTTTAGGTGTAGAAACACTGAGAAATGATCTACAACATGAAACCTAAGCATAAAACAAAAGGAACTGTTTTTATAATAAACAACGACTGACTGACATCCTAAATATTTGGAAAATATATATTTCATTATATTTATGTTTTGCCAACCTGTAGTTTTAGAAGAATGATCGCTCTCTCTCCCTCTGTCTCTTTCTCTCTCTCTCCCTCTGTCTCTTTCTCTCTCGCTCTGTGTCTCACTCTCTCTGTCTGTCTGTCTGTCTGTCTGTCTTTGTCTCTGTCTCCCTCTGTCTCTCTCTCTCTCTCTCTCTCTCTCTCTCTCGCTCTCTGTAGAAGGTAATAAAGAGGAAAGGTAAGCAGAGAATGCAGGACAACCTGTATGAGATTTTGGACTGGCTGGCGAATGAGCGAGGACAGATGATAAAGCAGTTCTGGAGTTGTGTGTTTCAGGAACACATCCTGCAGAAATATCCTTCACTGCGTCAGCTCCAAACCAGCCTTCTGAATGGTCAGACATCAATTTATCTTCCCTTTCTCTGTTCATCATTAGACTCCATGGATTCACATGGCTGTTTTGCTTAAGCAGGCTTTTGTTTGTTTTTTAAATACTTTATTTTCAAGCTTTGATTTAAGTTTCAGTGACAATATTTAGGATATAAGCTTTTTTCTGGATCATATGTTCATGTACAAAGTCTCTGTCATTTAAGGATTTTTCTTGTTTAATGAAAGACTCTGCAGTACAAAGAAACTGACAGGAAATGAGGAAAAGAAGGCAGAGCAACAGAAGAGTGGAAAAGAAAAGCTTTGATGAGACAGAGGATGACGCAGGCCTCCTATTTTTCCTATTAACTGGGATTAATGTGTATAAGAATCTGTGGCTTAAATAAATCAAATGGTTAGGATTGAGTCACTGGTGCAACACACAATGGTAAAAAAAACCTGTGTTTTTGTTTTCAATGCTCCCTATTTGGCCAGCGATCTCCAAAAGTCCACACGTTTTTAGCCACACATTTTCATTATAGTGCATCTGTCATGTGTTGATATCTCTATAATAAAAATAAGAAATATGCAGTCGAACAAATTTCCGAAATGATAATACAATCAACTGATATATAAGTAATGATATATATAATTTATATATATATACCAATCAGAAGGTTGTGAGTTCGATTCCTACATCCACCAAGCTGCCACTGCTGGCCCTCTGAGCAAGGCCCTTAACCCTCAATTGCTCAGTTGTATAAAAATGAGATAAAAAAAGTAAGTCGCTCTGGATATAAGGGCGTCTGCTAAATGCTGTAAATGTAATGATAGTAATAATAGAGATCCTTTAACTGTACCAAAAAAACAATATCAAAAAATTATTTTGCACAAACCTCATGTTGATCCTCCTGTCTCTGTTAGGGCCACAGTCCAGTGCAGAGACAGATGAATCCAGTGAAGCGGTATTAATTCCATTAGAGCAGCTGATTACTTTTTTTCACCGCAAGAAGACAGAGATATCATCTCTGATGGACGACCCACAGCTTTTCTTCGACCATCTCAAAGACCACGGTCTGATATCTGAGGATCTTTACCAGGCAAGCAAGCAACATTACTGAATTTGAGGAGCTTTTTTTTTTAAACCTTAATCCTGAATGATTGACTTCATCAATAAATCTAGATGTAGAATGTTTAGTGGATCTTAATATTTGATCAGTGTTAATTACTGGACATTACTAGTACCAGGTAACATACTGAAAGATGTATTCTAGATATCAAAAGAGCTATAAAGTGAAAGCATTGTACTTGGATTTGTGAGTGAAATTTGAATATGCAAATAATTTAAGGATATTAGTCCCTCCCCCCACATCCACTTATTATCTGCATTGTTCTTACATATTGTCTAACTTGTTTATTTAGCATTTATTTCAAAAGAAAATGGCTTGATGTAGAGTTTTGCACTGTTGAGAAAGTTGTAGAATAAAAGGTCTGTCAGAGTCTAGTGAGAATATTACAAAATGACTAATATGATTTCAAACCAACAATTGCACAGAATTCCTATTTTAAAGGCTTCTCTTGAGTCTCAGCACAGTGGAGTTTGTCTGATTTTAATAAACTCTGCTTCTTTCTTTGAGCAGAAGGTAATAAAGATGAAAAGTATGGACAGAAGGCAGAATGCTGTGTATATGGTTTTGAAAAGCCTGGAGAAGGAGCCAAATAAAATAAAGGAGTTTTGGAGTTGTGTGTTTAAGGAGCACATCATGCTGAAATATCCTTTTCTGCGGAAAATACAAGGAAGCCTTAACAGTCAGTCACTCAATTTTATTTTTCCTCATATGGTATGACTTGCTTTTTTATATCCAGAATATTATCTTTAAGAACATTATGTCTGTTTTTAGGATTTTTCTTGCTTAATCAAAACCTGCCCTGGCCAGAGAAACCGACAGGAAATGAGATAAAGCAGGTAGAGCAAAAGAAATGTGGAACAAAGAGAAAGAAGAGTGTTGATGAGACAGAAGAGGAGGATGCAGGTCCTTCTTCTGTGTCCAGCTCCAGCCAGAAGAAATTATTTCAAAGTATGTTTATGGCAAAATGATAGAAATAGAAACTGTAAGAATTTGTAGGGATAGATAGATAGATAGATAGATAGATAGATAGATAGATAGATAGATAGATAGATAGATAGATAGATAGATAGATAGATAGATAGATAGATCATTATCTCTGTGATGTCTTGACATACCCACCTTCAGGAGGTTTGCATGTCAAATCTCAGTACTAAATGCACTTGAGTGTTGAGTTCAGATTTGAACCTCACTGGAATACTTTTGCCTAACAAATGTGTGTCCTTTCCACTTCAGCACTGGGAATGACTTGATAAGGTCACCTAATATGTGGGACTAGAAAAAACATAAAGAAATAAAACATAATAACCTATTATCAACAATTATATCATTTGTGACAAAATCTGGCACCCCTCAAGAGTATATAATTAAAATAAATGTAGAAAACAAAGAGGTCAATTGTAGTTGCTCTCAGTCTATAGGAACTTTTCTCTTGACCATTTCTTGTTTCAAAACATAATACTGCACTTAAATCCCCTCTCATCACACATTTGCATGTTTTTGCTTTATTACTGTTTTTTAGTCAGTTTTTTAGACGATTCCAGTGAAGACTCTGATGACCTCAGCGAGACAGAGGATATGTCTAAGTTTGAGGCTACAGAGTTACCTGTCAGCTGTGGTTCAGTCACTGGTGTTTTACATAAACGCAGATTTAGAGGTACGTAACTAGACAAAGACTTATTCTTGTATTCTTTTATAACCATTTTTTTCTTTCACTCAAATATTTCTAACCTCATGGGGTGTGGGGGGTGGGGGGGTGGTCAGAGGAGCACGGCGAGGCGCATGAAGGGGCACGGCGAGGTGCATGTGTGGCACGGCAAGGCGCGTGGAGGGGCACGGCGAGGCGTGTGGAGGGGCACGGCGAGGCACTGTCACAACCAGGAAGGAGGGAGACAGACCCATACGTAGGATAGCTTCAAATGAATAAGGTTTAATAAATAATATACATGAAACAGGAACACAGATGAAAACTAAATAAAACAAGGGACGATTAAATAAAGACGTTACACGGACATTACACTGACAGTACAATGACGATGATTCGCACGGTTAAATAGACATAATAATTGACAATGGGAAACAGTTGTGTAGAGACAGTAGGAGCAGACGAAGGCGGGGCAGACACGTGACGAGGAACATAAACAAAGACACATGGCCAAAAGTCTGGGCTGAGTCCTGACAGTACCCTCAGAAGCGCTCCAGAAGCGAGAAATCCCGTCTTAACGACAGTCCCAACGAGGTCCAGGAGTGGGATGTGGGAAGCGAGGAACATGGTGAGGCCGATGGGGGAGCATGGCACATGGTGAGGCCGATGGGGGAGCATGGCACACGACGAGGCAGGTGGGGGGAGCAAGGCACACGACGAGGCAGGTGGGGGGGCAAGGCACATGACGAGGCAGGTGGGGGGGCAAGGCACACGGCAGCGCAGCCAGAGATGGCTGAGTGACCTCCACAGCCAGAGAGGGCTGAGCGACATCCACAGCCGACCAGAAGGGCCAAGCGATGTCCACAGCCGAGCAGAAGGGCCGAGCCACGTCCACAGCCGAGCAGAAGGGCCAAGCCACATCCACAGCCGACCAGAAGGGCCGAGCGACGTCTACAGCTGAGCAGAAGGGCCGAGCCACGTCCACAGCCGAGCAGAAGGGCCAAGCCACGTCCACAGCCGAGCAGAAGGGCTGAGCGACGTCCACAGCCGAGCAGAAGGGCCAAGCCATGTCCACAGCCAAGCAGAAGGGCCGAGCGACGTCCACAGCCGAGCAGAAGGGCCGAGCGACGTCCACAGCCGAGCAGAAGGGCCGAGCAACGTCCACAGCCGAGCAGAAGGGCCGAGCGACGTCCACAGAACCGGAAGTGGAGCAGCGTCCCTCACCTAAGAAATGACGAGCAATGTCACCAACAAAAGAAAAAAATCCAGGAAGACTTACGGAACAGTCCAGGGGGAGAAGAGAAATAAGCCGGTCTGAGCTAGAAGCTATCCTGCTGGGTCTTAGTTTGGGCAGAATCATTCTGTCACAACCAGGAAGGAGGGAGACAGACCCATATGCAGAACAGCTTCAAATGAATGGGGTTTAATAAATAATATACATGAAACATGAACACAGACGAAAACTAAACAAAACAAAGGACGATGAAATAAAGACGTTACACGGACATTACACTGGCGGTACAGTGACTGGCATGGTTAAGGCGGGGCAGACACGTGACGAGGAACATAAACAAAGGCACATGGCCAAAAGTCCGGGCTGAGTCCTGACAGGCGCGTGGAGGGGCATGGCGGGGCATGTGGAGGGGCATGGCGAGGCGCATGGGTGAGACTGGCGAGGTGCGTGGAGGGGCACGTCGAGGTGCATGGAGGGGGGGCAAGGAGCACAGGTGCGGTCGGGAGGTGCGACGTCCCCTTTAAATAACAAAATAAATAGACCAGTACAACCCAGTCTGGGGGTGGGGGGGGGGGGTGGCGGCACTAGCACTGGAAGCAAGAACCAGTGAAACAACACAAAAAAAAGACGAGAAGCTAAACACAACACGTGGCAAATAAATATACATGATAATACATAGACATAAAAACAAACAGTTATTGTTTGTGCTGCAGGACCACACAGTAAGAGCATCCGCACAGAGAAGCGATGGTTCAGTCCTGAGGAGTTCGTAAAGCAAGGACCTCTGACTGATGGAGACTGGATGAAAAATATATTGTGTCACGGCAAAACCCTTGGCTCCCTGGTGAATATGCTACAGTATATCAAAGCTGTATTCAGCATGAACTTCCTGTTTCTTCTGTCTTGAATACGTTAAAATAGCTAGACACATTAGGTACACATTAGGTAAGGAAGGACCTCATATGTTTTGGGATATTTTTTTCTTTTTTCAGATGAAGTTCCTGGATTTCCATCCACTGGAATGTCGCTGTCATGTGTGCTGTCCTAAAAACCCAGTGAGTCCAAAACCCCTTATAACATTCCAATGACTCAGAAGACAGGCTCGTTTAATGGAAATATAAGACAGAGGTGGAGCATTTTAAAAATAACAGACCGTGATGTCTTTTTTTTTTGCTAAAAATTGTGTATCTGCACCAGGATAAAGATGATCTGTGCTTCATTTGTAATGATGGAGAAAAGTTGGTGTTCTGTACCAAGTGTCCAAGAGCTTTCCATCATCTCTGTCACGTACCAACTGTGCAGGACAAAACATTTGGGTGAGTATAAGAAAAAAAATAAAGATCTGAGTGAAGTAAACATTTTAATTTCTAAACTCAAGGTGCTACAAAAAATTAGCGACATACTGTCAGGTTCCTAGTGCTAATAAAGCATTTGTGTGTGTGTGTGTGTGTGTGTGTGTGTGTGTGTGTGTGTGTGTGTGTGTGTGTGTGCAGGATCAATAGGATGTGTACTTTCTGTGTGTTGAAGGCCAGAAAGGGACAGTGGGCTCACATGAGCAAGGAACAAGCTTTGGCCAGTCATTTTACCAGCAACATCTTGGTACACACAAACACATGCACATACACATATGCACGCACACACACACACGCACACACACAAGTATGCACGCATACACACACAAACACGCACGCACATACACTCGCACGCACACACACAAGTATGCACGCATACACACACAAACACACACGCACGCACGCACATACGCACGCGCGCACACACACACACACACAAGTATGCACGCATACACACACACACACGCACACGCACACACACACACAAACACACAAAACACACGTACATAAAGCACACTTGGCTCAAATTGTCTCTGTTTTCCTTCATCAGCGCTGTGAGTATTTGCTGATGGTCTTATATAAAACGGATACCAAGCATGAGTTTCATCACAATCCCTCAGTAACTGTAAGAACTTTTTAAGGCTACACATTTCATATATGTATAAAATTAATATAATAATAATAATAATAATAATAATAATAATAATAATAATAATAATAACATACTCAAACATATGATTTATTTCTACAAGAAGAAATTTATTTTAGAAATCATTTTTTCTCATTATTTTTAGAACCATATGTTAAGAGAGTTTTATGAAAGTAAAGGTTATTTTTGCCCTGAGGTTTGTCACCTCTGATTTTCCTTCACTAGACAAGTTACTTCACCTGGCCTTTGTGTAAACATGTCCTTGTGCAGGAGGAGAGCGTCAGCAGTGTGATTTCTAAACCCAGCTGGCTGAACAAAGTAAGGCGCAAGATGGAGAAAAACAAGTACACAACAGTGAGGGAGTTTGTGAAGGACATCAATCTCATCTTTGAAAACTACGAAGCCTTTCACAATGTAAGACGCAAATACAGATTAATATACAAAGGACATGAAGAGTCTGACACTTTTTCCTGCTTCACTGTGAAATTGCATTGTGTATAAATTATGGGAAAAACAATAAGAAATCTTTTTAGTGACATTTATGTCCATTGTAGTTTATTATATTCATACAGTGGCATGGAATGTTTCAGAAAACAAACACAATAAGATTTTTTTTATTATATTTTCATTTGTTTAAGCAAAAAAAGTATATAAAAACAATAATAATTTGGTCATGTATTCATCATCACGTCTCAAACATTTATCACAATCATTTCCTTGTAGCAAATTGTAGTTATTTCTGTTTATTAACTAAAACGATTGGTGTGTGTGTGTGTGTGTGTGTGTGTGTGTTTGTGTGTGTGTGTGTGTGTGTGTGTGTGTGTGTGTGTGTGTGTACAGGACAATGCTGACTCAATGGGAGCCAAAATGAAAAAGATCTTTGATGAGGAGTTTGACACCATCTTTAAAATCCAGTAGCCTTTTTTCAATCACAAACTGCATCTCATTGGAAAAGATGCAACAAAAAACAACTACATTATGTTGATTTTTTTGCATTGACAGAATTCTCTTGTTAACTTCTTAAGCTGTAACACTGATAGCATCTGATTATTTAAGTGAACTTATCTTTTATTAATCTTTCTTGTTTATTGTTGTTTATTATTATTGCCAGTATGTTAGAACTAATTAATGCATTTGGGTTTAAAGGGTATATATGATTATGACCTGTTCAGCTTTGTGACTTTTAACATATACATTTTATTTAATCTTAACATCTTCTTTCTTATTGCTGTATCTCAGCATTGATAGATTTTACTTCCAGTTACTGCATGAATATATAATTTGCATAATAATGGCTTTTACTCTGTAATACTACTACTACTACTACTACTACTAATAATAATAATATTACATTCTCTGATTTAAGAAGCTTTAAAGACAACCTGAAACCAGACCTGATTGTTTGCGTGTGTTCTTATATTGTGCTTAATTCAATTAAAGTAGTATTTTCTGTCCTTAACAAAAATACTGTCTCTGTCACTGTGATAGTCACAGACACACTGAAAACTAATAAATAAATAAATAAATAAATAAATAAATAAATAAATAAAGCAGAGACATGTTGAGATGTCTACTTTATAAACTGTCATGCAAATGTGGTGCTTCAATTTTATTTAAATTTACAGCATTTAGCAGACACTGTTATCCAGAGTGACTTCCATTTTTATTTCAGTTTATACACCTGAGCAATTAAGGGTTAAGGGCCTTGCTCAGGGGCCCTGTAGTGGCAACTTGGTGGACCTGGGATTCGAACCAATGACCTTCCGACCAGTAGTCGAACGCCTTAACCACTGAGCTACCTGTTTATAGACTGTTTATTAAACTGAAACACTAACTTTTTGTATTTAAGGGTGAAAATGATCTTGATAATATTATCAAATATACGTTATATTTATGTACAAGGTACAATTAGCCTTGTCCGCTTCCATTTCTTTCCAGTTTGTTATACAGAATGCACTGGGAAAACAAGTATTCATCGCATCACCTTTTTGTGAGCACAACCCAATTTTAAGAATAACAATGGTTTGAACTATAAACTAGAAAGAAAAGGTCCAGTCGTGCCTTATAGAGCTGCGGAAAAGACGTGAACTATTTTCAACATTGATTATCAACCACAAACTGCTAAACTGATCAGAATATAATATTTCATCCTATAAAACAATTCCTTTCATTTCCTTTTCATGCTTTTATGGTGTTGTCTTTCATTTTCCGGCTTTCTACACAAAGGTGTGGTTCCCATACACAAATTAGTCCCTTTTCTCTCTCACAGGTAAACTTTCAGTGTCTTTACATAAAGATCACTTTCTTTCACGTTTTCTCAGACACTCGGTCCAATTCAGGATCATGCAGAAAGAGACTGACATTTAGAAGGAACGATTTTCTTGCGAGCTTAAATAAAATATACAGATAGAGCGGGCATAGAAGCCTTTATTATCGCCACATATACATTACAGCACAGTGGAATTCCTTTCTTCACATACCCCAACTGAGCAGGTTGGGGTCAGAGTGCAGGGGCAGCTATGATACAGCGCCCCTGGAGCAGGGAGGGTTGAGGGCCTTGCACAAGGGCCCAGCAGTGGCAGCTTGGCTGGCTCTGCTTGGCCTTGAACCCCGATCCTCCGATCAACAACCCAGAGCCTTAACCAGTTGAGCCACCATAGCCCCACAAGATTCAGTAATAAAGTGATGGTGATGGTAAAAAAAAATATTATGGTGGTGGTGAAGTTTATCAGTAGTGTTTATTCCCACTGCAGAAGAAAAGTTAACAAATCATCACGTTACATTTTTAAATATATATATATATATATATATATATATATATATATATATATATATATATATATATATATATATATATATATATAATATTATTATTATATTTCTTTTTTTTAGGCATTAGCAATAGTATGCTTACTGAGCTAGTTCTGGGTTCAGGGTGTTTACTTGCTACTAATTTTCTTTTAGATTTTATTACATTTTAATATATATAAATACATTAAATCTAATTTCATTTAAATCTAATTTAATTAATATTTAACAGCTGATTTAATTTGTTAGCCTTCTATAGCTTTGGATAATATGTTGTGGAAAACTAGCTAATGTATATCTTTTAAAATATAGCCACATTTTCCTCAACTAGATATTAATAGTGATCAGTAATGTTACTATTAGACACTAATAGACCGATACAGAACTATATATTATATACATTTAATAGCCTTCAATGGCCAAAAGATAAGAGTAATTTTTACAAATTTCTTACCGCAGTCTGACGAGATAAAATTTAATGATTTGAGGTTATGCAAATGAATGTGGCATTTGTATGTTTACGTGTGGGATTTATTGTTGTGTTCAGCTGTGTGTAGATGTGTGTGATAAATACCAGTTTCCTCATGCACACTATAGTACAGTGCACATGTATTTTAATCTTGTTCTTTACACACTTTTATGAAAAAGACACCTGGTCTAACATTTACAGTCTATTAAACTGTTTTCAGGATTTCTGACACATGAAACATGTGTTGAACTCATTCCAAGGCTGGATCAGGAATCTGTCACAAGGTTGAGATGGACATGTAATTACATGCATAATAGCAGATGTGTTATTCACCATGGAGTGGGTGGGGTGGGGTGGGGTGAGGGGAATACACTTTACTCTATCTTACAAATCATTTCATATCATTTTTCTAAAACTGCAGGTTGGTAAAACATATAAATATAATTAAATATATATATTTAAAATATTTAGGATGTCAGTCAGTCGTTGTTTATTATAAGAACAGTTCCTTTTGTTTTATGTTTAGGTTTCATGTTGTAGATCATTTCTCAGTGTTTCTACACCTAAACAAGGTGTGGTTTCCACGCCCACATCACACAGTTTCCGTCTCACACGATAAACTTTCGCAGACACATTTATTCATTACACAGGTCTCTGTTTCAGGTTTTCAGTCAGTGTCACTGAGTCCTATCAGGAATCTACTAAGGTACAGTGTGACTTTAACCAGACAGGATCTGTAACAATAAATATACAAAAGGAAATAATCAGCTGGGAACTTTGTTGTTGTTGTTGTTGTTGTTGTTTAACTGGATCACTACATTACACATTATTGTACATGTAGCTCCTGTTGTACAGAGTAGACGGATAAACAGCAGTCGAATGGATCAGCTGAACTTTCTAACTCATGACGAGTTAGTTAGTTTTTTTCGCCGTAAGAAGGCTGAGATCTCTTGTATGGAGGAACCTCACATCTTCCTGAGGCAGCTCCGAGACCACGACCTGGTGCCTGAGGATCTCTACAAGGCAAGAAAACCCTTTTTACAACATTCATTCATTCCAGGAGGGAATTCACCAGACTGATTGCTGAAGAAAACTCTACATTTATAATATATTTGTCGTTTAGCCTCTGAATGTCCCCAATGTACACCCATTTACGGAAGTCCTAATGGGTTCTGTAACGGATAATTAAAACGTTAAGCCTTTATTCTCATAAATACTGTCAACTGTTTTGTGTTGTTTTGTATTAATTTATTGTTTTGTCATGTAGGATCTTCTTTCTTCTCTCAGTGAAGTGAAGATACTATGCCATGCTTTATTTATTTATTTATTTATTTATTTTAATAGGTTCTCTAGCGATGTAAAAAAATGGATGGACAGGTACATAAGACATTAATGCATTAAGAAATGAGAATGTTAGGATTACTAAACTTAAATTAATACAATGTCTTTTTAACTTTTAATGCACACGTATTTGGGTGCAATTGCTTAAAGTTATGCCTCAATATCTGTTGCACTACTTACACAGATGAAGATAAATGGGTTCCTGACTATTCTCTCTCTCTCTCTCTCTCTCTCTCTCTCTCTCTCTCTCTCTCTCTCTCTCTCTCTGCAGGAGGTAACAAAGAGGAGAAGTAAGAAGAGAATAGAGGACGGTGTGTATGAGATTTTGGACAGTTTGGAGAATGAGGGAGGAGAGTTCGTCAAACGCTTTTGGAGTTGTGTGTTTCAGGACCACATCCAGCAGAAATACCCTGTTTTCCGCGCTCTCCGAAACAGCATCCAGGACGGTCAGTCACTCCATCTCTTCACCTTTCTGTACTAATTTATGTTGTTATCTCTGATGTAGACGAGAGCTTTTTTCTTTCATCCCGAATACAGTCGAAATCACACAGAGGCTCTTGTTTTAGGTTCCTTTAGGAATTATATAAAGCTTCCTAAAGCAGAGAATGAGGCAGATGAAGAGGAAGCAGGCCCTTCCTCAAGGACCAGATAGAAGAAAGCGGCCAAGGAGCCTAAGTCCTGTGAGTTGACACGTTATGTTTTGGGATATAATAACTTAAGGGTTAATAATGTCTTTTTCATTATATTGTAATTTTATATTCTAATTTAAGTGAAAAGCATTAATCAAACTGCTAACATTTATCTATTGGTACCTAATATTTAAAGAGCACAATCATTTCCTTTTTAGTGCATCACTATTATGTGTTTATGTCAGTCTACAGAACTAAACTTTTCTTTTTTTAAACCAGTCAAGACCAAATTAACAA
>NC_083462.1:4887740-4995240 GCF_030014155.1 Tachysurus vachellii | reverse complement strand
GCCCTTATCCCAGCTCTTCTCACTGTTTATTCTTATACTACGCCAAAAGGGTCACACAAATCACCTCTTTGTTAACACCATACACGAAAAGAACAGTACACCAAAGAAAATATTCTTATATTTTCTTTATTGTCCAGGGCGTAACAAACCAATGAATACAAACGATAAATAAGCCTAAACAACTAAACAACCCAAAGCGTCAGGAGAGAGCAAAGGCCAAAACAACAAACAAAACAGAAACTTACTTAAAAGTAACCAAGTAACTTCCCTGCCCAAAATAACAATAAAATTAAAGACAATATTCTTACCTCTCTCCCTGACTAACGAAAAACAGGTGAAAAATAGAGAAGGGGGTATATAAACCCAAACAAATCGGCGCTCATCTCCCTACACAAGTTGACAAAGGCAGACTCACACATTAACACTTTGTTTACATTTGACCAAATTCACAATAGCAGCCACAACCGCCACGGTGCTGGGATAGCGGATAAGGAAAGTCTCTCTCGTGCGCTGGGTCTCTCCTGTTTTATCTCTCCGGCACGCCGTATAGCAATTAAGCCACACTGCTGCTAATTGGCCTCAGCTGCTGATGATTTAGAAGTGCTGCTTAGCAGAGAGAAAAAGAGAGAGAGAAAAAAAACAAAACAAGGGAGAACACCACAACAACATCCCAAAACCCACACAATACGTAATGAAACGTAACAAATACTATTTTGTATTTTGTTACTATGGCAACCAGTCATATAGCTAGTGAACAGAGACTTGCAGAGATAAAAACACGTGTGTGAATGTAGATTAAGGCTAAGAATGTAGTTACACCTCAGAAGGCTGTGTTCAAATCCCATGAGCAAGTCCTTAACCTGCAGCTCAGTCGTATCAGTCCACTGGACTTTACTCTGTTATTTTAGACACTCTTTCTCATACAGAAATACACTTGTCACAAGGAATTTAAATAAAGTGTCTTTCCTATAGGAGAAAAGTGCATTTTTTCTGAGGATCGGTGGTTCATCCCAGGTGAGTTTGAGAGATTT
Organism: Tachysurus vachellii; assembly: GCF_030014155.1. Lineage (NCBI taxonomy): Eukaryota > Metazoa > Chordata > Actinopteri > Siluriformes > Bagridae > Tachysurus > Tachysurus vachellii. The sequence continues at coordinate 4,994,209 of NC_083462.1, read as the reverse complement.
TCAGGAAAGGGAAGTTGCAAGAACTGGAAAACCAGCATCCGCTACCAAAACACTACACTACAGAAACTTATAAAGGTAAAACTACTGTTTATTAAAGGTCACACTACTACAAACACACGGAGCTATGACACATAATACACTGAAGGCACACACACTGACTGACATACAAACACAATGAAATATTAATAATTAATGTTCTTCCTTTTTGTCTTTTTTTTGTAAGGACGGTCATTTGAAGTGTCCGAGGATTTACAGACGTAGTCGATCAAAGGTGTTGTGTCTGTTTACTCTTTTTACATCATGGTTTAAACTTTTTGTTATGCTTTTATATACTTTTATATACTGTATATAAAAGTATATATATGTATATATTTTGTTCTTATTGCAGAGTACGAGAAGCTCCAGCTCTCGTTAGTATACCAAGCCCTTGTTTACATTTCTTTTTTTATTAATCTTGTTTAAATTTACTTTAGCAAAGAAATTGTCGCTGTAAACTGTCACTTTTTTGTGTGTTTATCTTCTTCCATATGTATGCCTTAGAGTCAATGTTCAGTAGAGAGACTGATGAATCCAGTGATGAGTACATAACTGATGAAGAAGAAGAAGAAGAAGAAGAAGAAGAAGAAGGAGAAGAAGAAGAAGAAGAAGAAGAAGACAGCGAGACAGCACATTTGTCAACACTCCCGACTTTACCAGTCAGCTGTGGATCTGTCAGTGGGGTTTTACATAAAAGCAGATTTTCAGGTAATCAGAGCTGGAAAACTCTGGGAAGCTGAACACGTTAAGACGAGTCAGAATATAGCCACAGAGTGTGTGTGTGTGTGTGTGTGTGTGTGTGTGTGTGTGTGTTCAGGCGGGTCACGCAGTAAGAGTATCCGCACAGAGGAGCGCTGGTTCACTCCTGAGGAGTTTGTAAAGCAGGAGTTAACTCTGACAGACGGACACTGGAAGAAAGATATACTGTGTCACGGAAAAACCCTCGACTACCTGGTGAGGGTAACACAAGAGACTAAATAAGTTTGATCTGTTAACCAGAGAGAAGTTGATCAAGTTGACACAGAGAGTTGTGTTGAGTCGTGTCCCCTGCCATAACAGGTACAGGAAATGGAGTCCATGTTTTAATGATGTTTTCTGTATGTTATTCTCAGTTTTGTAGGAATGGAGCAGACCATGTGGTAAAACAATGACTTTCTTTCATTTTAAACATAAATACAGGTTCAGACTGATGTGTGTATGTTTTGTTTACAGAAGAAGATCCTGTGTATCCACTCTGTGCAGTGCAAGTGTGATTGTTGTGATCCTAAAGACCCGGTGAGTCTGAAACACACAGGAACACCTCAGATATTATACACCATGTCTTGCTGATATCCCCAGGTGGCCACTTTTAGACTCAGGGTTAATCTATTAAACACTGAACACATGTTAAAAGTGATGTTATAGCTTTGTTTTCTCCTGTATCCAGCTGGCTCAGAATAACGACGACGTCTGCTTCATTTGTGACTCTGACGGAGAGCTGGTGTGCTGTGACGAGTGTCCACGAGCTTTCCATAATGACTGTCACTTACCACCTACACACAACAACTCTAGCGGGTGAGAGCGGGAGCTTGTTAAAGAACGAGGCGGGGGAGCTGTGGGTAACCTGGGAAACCGATACCCAAGATGATGATGATGATGCAAGAAGGTTCATTTAAAAAAAAAAACATTCCATTATTTTGAAATTTCAATACAAAAGAAATCTTGGACGCTGATGAAGATCACGTGTTAATTATAAAGATGAAAGTCATGAATTTCAGATGAGGCAACAGTAACATTTAGTGTTCGTTTTCTTTAGAAACCAGCATATAATGTAGAGGGGTCACAGGTGTAATATAACTTGTATATGCGTGTGTGTGTGTGCATGTGTATATATGTGTGTGTGTGTGTGCATGTGTGTGTGCATGTGTGCATGTGTGTATGTGTGTGTGTGTGTGTGTGCATCTAGGGATAAATGGATGTGTACTTTCTGTGAATGGAAGATTAACCAGCGAATGTGGATGCACATGAGTCTGGAACAAGTTTTGAAAAGTCCTATAAACCAAAACATTATGGTACACACATACACACACACAAACACACACACACACACATACACACATACACACATACACACACACAAACACATGCACACACATAAACACACACATAAACACACACATACACACACATAAACACACACATACACACACATACACATATACACACACATGCACACACATACAGAAACACATGCACACACATACACACACATACTGTACATACACATACTTGCACACATACACACCTGCAAACACACACAGAAATACACATACAAACACATGCACACACACACACACACACACACACACACACACACACACACACATACATATATGAAGTACACAGAGCTGTTTATCTGATTGTCTGTTTTCCTTTCACAGCGCTGTGAGTATTTGCTGTTGTGTTTGTATAAGGAGGATGTGAGCCGTGTGTTCACTAAAGATCCCTTAACAACCGTAAGACATTTCCCTTTTCAATCCTCTGTCTTTGACCGTCTTGTTTTCGTCAAATGAAACTGAAATCTAGTTTGTTTATTGAAATAATAACGTGTGTATAAATGAACTTCAGTTCCATTTGATGTTATTTATATAGCGTTTTTAAGGGACATTGTCACATGTGTAAGGAGGTGAGGCTGAGAGATCACAGGTTATTAGATAAGATCTTGTCCTGTAGTGGTTTAAGAGCGCTGTTTACTCTAGCATCTAGTGTATTATTGTTAGAAGGGTCATATTGTCACAATTGTTATTTTACTAGACGGAAACATGAGCCGTTTCACAGTTAATGCATGTAATGTGATGCGGGAAGCTTTAACTGCTTTCAAGAATTTAATAAATGTTTAAAAATAAATCACACAACATGCGTAGGCTATTTTATTAGGTGTTTGTAAGACGTGTTATCCACCAGAATCCCGTTGGTCAACTTGAAAATTGTTTCTTATACAGCGCCTTTTAGCGCCGCCCCCTTACACTAGCTTGGCAAAGTGTCGTGTCCAACATTCCACGTTTTTTTTCTTCTTGTACACGGCTTCTTCACTCACTCTACTTATACTACACCCTGGTGTAGAATAGTGAATAAATATGCAATTTGGACATTTTTCCAAGTTCCTGCGACTAAATGGAAGGCTGTTGTTTAACTGTGGAGCTGTTGAGAAAGCTCGTCCCATCTGCTGTAGCTGTAGGTACCAATAAAGAGCGGGTACCTTTTGATCAAAGCAGAAATTTTACTCATGTACGGAGGCGTAAGACCAGTCAGTGCTTTAAAGGTCATACGTATCATTTTATAACCAGTGTGATACTGGATTGAGAGCCAGTGTAGTGAGGATAAGGAGAGGAGTGATATGACTTCCGAGCTCCATTCTGGACTAGCTGGAGCTTTATTAAGGCTCAGAATTTCACTGTCTGTTCATTTCATGAACTGAAATATCTAATAAAAAATAAACATTTTTGTTGAACCATGTCCTTGTCCAGGTGTCGGGATACAGCAGTGTGAGGTCTAATCCCATGTGGCTGGACAGAGTCAAGGACAAACTGCAAAGAAAACTGTACACTACAGTGGGAGAGTTTGTAGATGACATCAGGCTTATCTTCCAAAACCGGGTGAGATTTTAAAGTAGATGAATAAATGAATCGCAGTCACAAGTATTACAGAGGGATTGTGTAAAAGAGTCACATTGTGTTGGGCTCTTTTCAAAGAAATGGAAACTATGCAGTTCATTAAAACAGTAAGGAATAATAGACTTTGTGTTATGTGGTAATAGGAAAGTAATCAACAACAGAGTAATATATAATATATGAAGTTGATTATTACGAAGCTTGTTGTGTTTCTGAGAAACTATCCATCCATCCATCCATCCATCTTCTACCGCTTATCCGGGGCCGGGTCGCGGGGGCAGCAGTCTGAGCAGGGACACCCAGACTTCCCTCTCCCCAGACACTTCCTCCAGCTCCTCTGGGGGAATACCGAGGCGTTCCCAGGCCAGCCGAGAGACATAGTCCCTCCAGCGTGTCCTAGGTCTTCCCCGGGGCCTCCTCCCGGTTGGACATGCGCAGAAAACCTCCCCAGGGAGGCGTCCAGGAGGCATCCGGAACAGATGCCCGAGCCACCTCAGCTGACTCCTCTCGATGTGGAGGAGCAGCGGCTCTACTCTGAGCTCCTCCCGAGTGACCGAGCTCCTCACCCTATCTCTAAGGGAGCGCCCAGCCACCCTGTGGAGGAAACTCATTTCGGCCGCCTGTATCCGGGATCTTGTCCTTTCGGTCATGACCCAAAGCTCATGACCATAGGTAAGGGTAGGAACGTAGATCGACTGGTAAATAGAGAGCTTCGCCTTGCGGCTCAGCTCTTTCTTCACCACAACAGACCGGTATATCGACCGCATCACTGCAGAAGATACACCGATCCGCCTGTCGATCTCCCGCTCCATCCTTCCCTCACTCGTGAACAAGACCCCAAGATACTTAAACTCCTCCACTTGAGGCAGGAGCTTTCCACCAACCCGAAGGGGACAAGCCACCCTTTTCCGGCTGAGAACCATGGCCTCGGACTTGGAGGTGCTGATTCTCATCCCTGCCGCTTCACACTCGGCTGCAAACCGTCCCAGTGCACGCTGAAGGTCCTGATTTGAAGAAGCCAACAGGACAACATCATCTGCAAAAAGCAGAGACGAAATCCCGTGGTCCCCAAACCGGACTCCCTCCGGCCCCTGACTGCGCCTAGAAATCCTGTCCATATAAATAATGAACAGGACCGGTGACAAAGGGCAGCCCTGCCGGAGTCCAACATGCACCGGGAACAAGTCTGACTGCCGGCAATGCGAACCAAACTCCTGCTCCGGTCATATAGGGACCGAACAGCCCTTAGCAGAGGGCCCCGGACCCCATACTCCCAGAGCACCCCACACAGATCACCACGAGGGACACAGTCGAATGCCTTCTCCAGATCCACAAAGCACATGTGGACTGGTTGGGCAAACTCCCATGAACCCTCCAGCAACCTGGTGAGGGTATAGAGATGGTCCAGTGTTCCACGACCGGGACGAAACCCACATTGTTCCTCCTGAATCCGAGGTTCGACTATCGGCCGAATTCTCCTCTCCAGTACCCTGGCATAGACTTTTCCGGGGAGGCTGAGGAGTGTGATCCCCCTGTAGTTGGAACACACCCTCCGGTCCCCCTTCTTAAACAGAGGGACCACCACCCCAGTCTGCCAGTCCAGAGGCACTGTCCCCAGCCGCCACGCGATGTTGCAGAGGCGTGTCAACCAAGACAGCCCCACAACATCCAGAGACTTGAGGTACTCAGGGCGGATCTCATCCACCCCCGGTGCCTTGCCACTGAGGAGCTTCTCAACCACCTCAGTGACCTCAGCTTGGGGGATCGATGAGTCCTCAACTGAGCCCTCTGCCTCTGCTTCCTCAGAGGAAGACATGTCGGTGGGGTTGAGGAGATCCTCGAAGTGCTCCTTCCACCGTCCGAGAATGTCCCCAGTCAAAGTCAGCAGATTCCCACTCTCACTGTAAACAGTGTGAGCAGGGCACTGCTTCCCCTTCCTGAGGCGCCGGACGGTTTGCCAGAATTTCTTCGAGGCCAACCTATAGTCCTTCTCCATGGCCTCACCGAACTCTTCCCAGACCCGAGTTTTTGCCTCTGCAACCACCCGGGCTGAAGCTCGCTTGGCCCTCCGGTACCTATCAGCTGCCTCCGGAGTCCCCCGAGCCAACCAGGCTCGATAGGACTCCTTCTTCAGCTTGACGGCATCCCTTACTTCCGGTGTCCACCACTGGGTTCGGGGATTGCCGCCACAACAGGCACCAGAGACCTTACGGCCACAGCTCCGCGCGGCCGCGTCGACAATGGAGGTGGAGAACATGGTCCACTCAGACTCAACGTCTCCAACCTCCCTCGGGATCTGGTTGAAGCTCTGCCGGAGGTGGGAGTTGAAGATCTCTCTGACCGGAGACTCTGCCAAACGTTCCCAGCGGACCCTCACAGTACGTTTGGGTCTGCCAAGTCTGTCCAACTTCCTCCCCGGCCATCGGATCCAACTCACCACCAGGTGGTGATCAGTTGACAGCTCCGCCCCTCTCTTTACCCGAGTGTCCAAGACATACGGCCGGAGGTCAGATGAAACAACCACAAAGTCGATCATCGACCTCCGACCTAGGGTGTCCTGATGCCATGTGTACTGATGGACACCCTTGTGCTTGAACATGGTGTTCATTATGGACAAACTGTGACTAGCACAGAAGTCCAATAACAGAACACCACTCGGGTTCAGGTCGGGGGGGCCGTTCCTCCCAATCACGCCCCTCCAGGTGTCACTGTCGCTGCCCACGTGAGCGTTGAAGTCCCCCAGTAGAATGACGGAGTCCCCGGTCGGAGCACTTTCCAGCAACCCTCCCAGAGACTCCAAGAAGGTCGGGTACTCTACACTGCCATTTGGCCCGTAAGCACAAATAACAGTGAGAGACCTCTCCCCGACCCGAAGGCGTAGGGAAACGACCCTCTCGTTCACCGGGGTGAACTCCAACACATGGCTGCTGAGCTGGGGGGCTATGAGCAAGCCCACACCAGCCCGCCGCCTCTCACCGCGGGCAACTCCAGAGTAGTAGAGAGCCCAGCCTCTCTCAAGGAGTTGGGTTCCAGAGCCCAAGCCGTGCGTGGAGGTGAGCCCAACTATATCTAGTCGGTATCTCTCGACCTCCCGCACCAGCTCAGGCTCCTTCCCCCCCAGCGAGGTGACATGTCCCTAGAGCCAGATTCCGTGTCCGGGGATTGGGTCGCCGAGGCTCCCGCCTTCGACTGCCACCCAATCCACATTGCACCAGCCCCTTACGGTTTCTCCTGCAGGTGGTGGGCCCACAGGAGATCGGCCCCACGTCACTCTTTCGGGCTGTGCCCGGCCGGGCCCCATGGGGTAAGACCCGGCCACCAGGCGCTCGCATGCGAGCCCCAACCCCGGGCCTGGCTCCAGGGTGGGGCCCCGGTTGCGCCATACCGGGCGACGTCACGGACCTTGTTTTATTCTTCTTCATAAAGGGCTCTTGAACCGCTCTTTGTCTGGCCTGTCACCCAGGACCTGTTTGCCTTGGGAGACCCTACCAGGGGCAAAAAGCCCCAGACAACATAGCTCCTAGGATCATTCAGGCACGCAAACCCCTCCACCACAATAAGGTGGCGGTTCAAGGAGGGGGTTTCTGAGAAACTACAGAAATATAAACTTATCTGTCTAGAAGATGTCAGAAAAACTAAACTTACAGCTTCGTCTCTGACTGTAACAGTGCTGACACTGGAGACTCCTTCCATGAACGTCTTCTTACCTCACCAACAGTTTATCAGTGGTTTACATTGTCTTTTTTAAATGTATTATTTATTTATTATTTTGCAGTTGCTGCAAGTGTTATTTAGCATAATAAGGTTGTTTTCCACCCAAAGTGCTTAAAAGATGTAGATGTAAATATGAGGAAATGAAAAGTAAAATCATGATCTATAGTCTAATGCTCATCGTTAGATCTCATATGCAAATGTCTCTAGTGTAAAGACACAAGAATCAGGTTGGGCGTTCCAATACTTTTGATCAATGGTGGTAAATGTTAAAGGAACTGGTCAAGGAAACTAAAGTAACCAAATTACATCCTGTCATTCCTTTATTTAATTAAAGTATAGGTATAATAGTGTAGTGTAATTTCTTAATTTATTACATAATTGATTTGCGTAATTGATAACTACAATGTTTGTATTCCATTATTTCCAAAAAAAAAACAACTTAATATTTCTCTCTCTATTTCTGTGTGCGTGCTTGTGCATATGTGTGTACAGGATAAAGACGTTGGCATGTTGGGATCCAGACTGAGCGAGATCTTTGAGCAGAAGTTCCTCACCTGCTTTAAGATCCAGTAGAGAGTCTCCTGTTTCACCGAACTGCACCTGATCTTTATGTTTACAACCAAAACACAAAGAATCGTCAGAGGAATATCAAAGACTATGCACTGTAAAAAATATGAAGTTGAGTTGAATTTAGTTAATTTGCTGCAAAGCAATTTTGAGTTTACTTATCCCTCCTATTGTCCTCCTATACAAATTAGGAGTGCCGAGTCAACTTGATCTTGTCTGTTTTGACTGCTTATAAAAAATGAAGTATATATTGTAGCGATTTTGGCACGCAAAGCAAGGTAAATATTTATAGGTAATTATAACGTGTTACAGTGACTCCTAAATATTTTAACCTAAGCTGAAATTGACGGTAATGGAATTAACGTTACACTTATTTGGCCTGTTCATCCGGTGAACCGGCCATGTAACCTTTATTAATTCTATGAGGGCGCTATCTTCCCTTTTACTTTATACCGTAATTTCAATTAAATTAACTTAATAGAGCATGTAGTTCAGACCAGATGTTGCAGGTACCTTACGTTTGTGAGCGATACTCACTCACTTGTGGCAATCACTTGTGGAACAAAAATATGGCGTTTAATGAAAGAGACAAACACAACATAAAACTAACTACACAAACAAACAAAAGAAATAGAGAAAACAAAAATGAAAATAAAATACACAAAAGAAATTGAAATTGGGGAAAGGGAGGAAGTGACTGGAAAAGGAGAAATTAGAAAGGAAGGAAAGGAATGGCAAGCTTAGACTACAAAATTAATCACACCCTGACTGGGAAATCGTCACAGAAACTTAAATTCGCCTTAAAATTCAATGCGAGATTCCTACTTGAAATACGCATCTAAATTGATTGGTAGAGGAAATGGTTACTTGCATTGGCTTGCAGCACAAGAGTCTGGATGCAACGGAGAAATCTCAGTCAGGATGGGGTCAGACGTTTCTCCTGAGGATGGTTCTGGGAAGTGGAGCTTGCCGGAAGTTCTCTGAAAGAAGATGGAGTTGTCTCTAAGCTGTTCCGAAAATCTGACCACGGATTGGTGGTGTTTGTGACAATTTAAAGGTCCCGAACTCCACCCATCTTTGGGGAGATGGCCAATACTACGGCTCGGGTTTCGGAGGGAAAAACTCTCTTTGTTTCAGGTGTCTGTGGGTGTGGTTTAGCTATCAAACTTTAGATGACTTTAAAGTTTTTATCCAAGGTGTGTTAAGATGGTATAGCGCTTTTCGTGCTCAAATAAAATACATCATTGATTGAAAAATGAGTAACTGATAATTTTGTGGTTATTTGGATACTAAACATGAAAGGGGAATGACGGTATAAAGGCAGCGGTACATTATACACACAGATCAGTAATCAAAGTGTAACTGATGTTACTACGATATTGTGTTCTGATAAAGGAGAAAGAAACAAAAATGAAACACAAAACAAAATGCATTTGAATTAGGGAAGTGAAAAACATAATTTTGTATACATCCTGACATCAGACCTTAAAAGGACATACAGCCTTAGAACAGGTATACATTAACATGCAGATCGGTAACAAGATCGGTAATCAAAGTTAAATTGATGTTAATCCAGTGTTGTGTTCTGATACCTAAATAAAATACACCCCTTTCAGGAAAGTAAGGAGCAAGTAATTTTAAGTCAGACAAGCCTTAAAAGAAGAAACAAATTACAACAGGGTTATAAGAATAAGAATCTTAGAGTATCTTTTCTACTTGTTTTATTAGTAAAAGGAATGTCCCATTGTGTCATGTGTGTGTGTGTATGCGTTTGCAGGGGAGTGTGTGTGTGTGTGTGTGTGCGCGCGTGTGTGTGTGTGTGTGTCTCTGGTTGAGGTCCCTATGAGTTCAATCAGAGAAACAGCATGGTCTTATCTGGTCTTTGCTTTGTGTAGGATCCCAGACATTCTGGAGCCAGGTGTGTGTGTGTGACACTGTGGGATATGGCCCTCAGTAAAACCGTAAAACTGGGTTGCTCACTCGTTGATTGAAGAGTACAGTAGATGCCGAAGTTTAGGGTGCCTGGGATATGAAATCTAAATGACTTGTACCAGACGCTACAATATGATATCCATTTTTTTTTCACCTTTTTCGTCTAACATATTAACATATATTTTGCAAAAAATATATATATTCGGTTTAATAAACCTTATTTATATACAAAAATGCCTCATTTTTTAGCAAAAAAAAAAAACAGAAATTTTGAATTATTTTCACTATAGAGGTATATCAAAGGCAGGAGATTCACCATTTTTAATGTCAGCAAATAATAAAACCTGTTTTTTTCCATGTCAAATTGACTTGAATGCTTAAAAATCAAAAATTCTACAATGATCACCATTCTGTGTGTAATAACTATTTTACACTTGTAATATGTATTTTGCCCACCTGATGTCCTCTGATCAACCAACAACAAGCTACACACACACACACACACACACCCCACACTCAAAAACATGGCATAATTTCATGTGAATAAAACTTCTTTTACACTCCTTGTGTTTTTTTATTATACTTAATTTATGAACGATAAACCTTATAAAATTATGCCATGTTTTTGAGTAAAATAAGCAGAAATTATTAAATATTATTTTGGATAACCACTGACTGATAAATGTCAAACATTACTCAGCATATCTCCAGGAAGAAACAAGAAAGGAAACAAATATGATTTGCAAAACACGTATTTTATTTTTGAACTTCTTTATAGAAATATGAACGTGTGCGTGTGTGTGTGTGTGTGTGTGTGTGTGTGTGAAACGTTTACAAATGTGTAGCCTTTGTTTTGTCTAGAGGCCAACTGAAATGCAATGCCCAATGCTTTGAACAGTGTTTGAGTGTGTGTGTGTGTGTGTGTGTGTGTGTAACATCATTTCGGTAGATCATATTTTGACCTCTGCTAGGCAAAGGCATATCAAAAGTGTGAAATATTTACAAATGTTTGGCTTTTTTTTTCTGGAGGCCTAATGAAATGCAATGCCCAATTTGTGTGTGTGTGTGTGCATGTGTGTGTGTGTGTGATGTGTGAGTTTTGGGTGTGTGTGTTAGTGGACATTTTATGTGTGCATTTTTGTGTCTGTATGTATGTTCACTGCACTGAAAAGGGCAAAAGTGTGTCCTACTGCCCCACTAAATGTGGCCGGGTCCAAATGACCCGGGAGGATCCAAAACGCAAAGTATATATTGGTCCGAACACATAGTTCAAGGAAAATAGATTAATTTTACTTGCAAAGTTCAATTTGAAAAAATCCTGGTAAATTTCAGGCAAATATGTGGAAGAAAACCCAAGTTATGACACATTAAACCTTCCAGCAGGGTCAGATAGACCCGAGGAAAATAGGAAGGTTAACTTCCGTGGTTAAAGTTAAATCATTGTAGAAAGTGGATTGAAACTGCTGGTTTAAGTTAGGAATACCTTCCCCAGTAAGTACATCTAACTCGTCATCATGAGTTTGTTTAAAGTTAAAAAAGGGGTTGAGTGAACTTTAAGAAATGAGTAGGGAGAACTACAGCCCTGAAGTTTGGTAAACTCAAAAAAGCTTTTCAGCAAATTACCTCAATTTAAGTCGGTTCAACTTAATTTTCTTGTTTTAATGTACAGCTTTAAATCTTCCATTCAAACTTCTTCCACAAATTCCTGTATGGCATTCACATTAAAAATCAACCACAGAGATTGCAAACCATACTGTAAACACAACAAAAAAAGACTGTCATTTTTACAGAAAAATATAAATTTTTTTATTTATTTTTACAAAATAAAATGTATATAAAATTGTTATAAAATAAAAGGCAAAAAAAGGCAAACTTGTAATGCCTTTAAAATGCTGAAGTAAAACAACACAAATGCTTTTAAACTGTTGAAAAAAATGCTTTTAAAGTGCTGGAGTAAAATAAATTGTTCTAAAAGTGCCAGAATAATCTTAAAATGCTGCAACAATAAACACGCAGAGTTTCAACACATGCGCTAGAGCAATCAAGTATTAAAACTGTTACAAACAAAACATAAAAGTCAAAACCTTACACTAAAACTCAAAACTGACTTTGGCATGTGTTGCACTGTTATACAGTTACAAAACAAACAGGAACAAATCAGAACTTGCACTTTTGTTTAGCTATATGAACTGCAGCTACTTCAATTTTAACAATTTGTTTTTGAAGGACTGGACTCTTGCAGAGCACTGGGAGTCAAGGCCAATAAACACTTTCTGAATAGTTTCAAAAGTGTATTTTAGTTCTTTAGGATAGCTAATGTTGATGGCATAAATCAAGCCAAATAGGAGAGCAACAGCTGTAGAGATGTATTGCACATTATCCAGCACAACTCGCTCCTCTAAAACTACAGACAGGCACCTTACATTTGGGTTTGAATGGATAGTGGCAACGTCATCTTCAATGACAGTTAAGATCTTCATCCCTTTTTGTGTCAGTATCTTTAAAAAGCATATTTTTTGTCTTAAAAGCAGCATAAAGACAGAATTATAACCCATAATTTATTGAATTCTGCTGGACCACAAAGAGATTTTTATATTGTTTTTTATATTGATTTTTTCACCCAAAAATCACACATGCTGCAGTTGACTCAATCAACTGGCTGAATCAATCAATTCTTTTTGAACCTTGCCTTATACACAGAGGCATTTTCATGTGAGAAGAGAAAAGGGGCCCGTCAGAACTGTTAAAAAATTATAGGCACACAATTCCATAGAATATCATTATATGCTTATACATTAAGATTTGTACTCACGGAAATCACTAAAGTAGTCAAACCTGTTCTTAAAGGGGAGTGTCCCAATACTTTCAGCAATATAGTGTAACACTTTTTTAATTTATGCTGTCAGACTTATTACTGATAAGTATTCCACTAGGATTATTCAATAAATACATTATTGCCAACATTTTGCCTCCTCCATTCTACTCTTTCCCCTGCTGTTTGGCTTATAGAACAGTTAGCAGATTAGTTTCGGACACCAGACAAAACTGTTTTCTCTTTACAGGATCTGTACCTCAGGCATGAGAGTATATGTTGATAACAGACTGATAACACACAGTGGCAGTGGTGGCTCAACTGGTTAAGGGGTTCAAGGCCCAGCGCAGCCAAGCTGCAACTGCTGGGCCCTTGAGTAAAGCCCTCAACCCTCCCTGCTCCAGGGGCGCTGTATCATAGCTGCCCCTGCACTCTGACCCCAAATTCCACTGTGCTGTAATGTATATGTGGCGATAATAAAGGCTTCTGTGCCCCGTTCTATTCTATTCTTTTCTATTCTACACAATCACAAGGCAAGACTTCAGGTACTTTCCAGACCTTTCCCTCATAAACAAAGGTAGACCTTTTGAGAGCTGTAACTTTTCTTTGAGCAAGCACATCAGAAGCCTGAAAGACACAGAATGCGTGTTATTTTATGCATGTTATATTCAACCAAAAGCTTAGGGCTTACACCTTTAAAGGGCCAGTATTATGCTCATTCACAGGGTACACATTTTACAATATGTTTAAATGATTTGACACTAAATAATTACTTAACAAGCTGCTAAATAATTACTTGATCAAGTTGGTCTAAGAAAGTCTTCGTTTCATCTCTATAGACTCCACCACATGATCGGTACAACATGATCATCTTTGGTGCATATTCATCAGAAGAAGACAAAAGGGTACTCTTCAGGTTGGTTTGTGTAATTCTGTAAAACTCGGCACAGACCTTAAAATTGTCATGATTGAAGCACCTGCCTCGCCCTCCGATCGCCACCAGAGGGAACCTTCCCCAGAGTACTAACAGTTTCCGGACTGCATCTCCCATTGCACACGTTGCAAAGCATCTCTGCGGCGCAGAACCCAATGCTGCCGGTGTCGTCACCTGCAACCACCTACGCAACCGCCTACAGCTCGCCTTCCCAGACAAGTTCAACGGAGATCCAGAGAAGTGCCTGATGCAGTGCTCGCTCTTTGTCACACAACAACCCACTAGCCGAATAGCCTTGGTGTGCACGCTCCTTACCGGAAAGGAGTGGGCCACCGCGGTATGGAAGGAGGATGGGACCGCGTTTCCTTCCTTCAGCCACGTTGTAACCTCTCCTCGCCACCCTCTCATCTTGGGACTGCAATGGCTGAAACTCAATAATCCAGTCATTTCATGGAGAGAGCCTCGAATCATTAACTGGGACGAAGCCTGCTCTCAACACTACCAGCCCTCTAAGATACGCCTCCAAATTAACTCCGCGGTTACCACTCCTGTTGTTCCTGGTCTCCCTGTTGAATATCACGACCTCGCAGAAGACTTCAGCAAGGTCAAAGCCACCGAACTTCCACCACATCGACCCCGGGGACTGCTGTATTGAGCTCCTGCTCAACACCACTCCACCCAAGGGGAGGATTTTCCCGCTGTCACAACCTGAATCTGAGGCTATGAATAAGTATATTGAGGAGGAGTTAAAGAAGGGGTTCATCCGACATTCTGTGTCTCCAGCATCATCGGGGGTTCTTCTTTTTGAAAAAAAAAAGACGGAGGGCTTCGACCGTGCACTGACTATCGCGCTTTGAACGAGACCACCGTAAAGTTTCGCTACCTTCTCCACCCCGTGCCATCGGCCCTGGAACAACTTTGCAAAGCCAAATATTTCACGAAGCTGGATCTGCGCAGCGCTTACAACCTCATCCGCATGAGAGGGAGATGAATGGAAAACCGCCTTTTCTACCCAGTCTGGACACTATGAATATTTGGTCATGCCATTCGGACACTATTACGGAAACCATCATCCCTGAAACCCAGGTCGTCGCTCCTATTCAGTGGGACATTATGACGGAGATCTCCCAAGCTAATGCACTGTCTCCTCCTCCTGAGGACTGTCCTCCCAACAAAACGTATGTGTCCGAAGATTTACGCTCCGCCCTCCTCGAACTATGCACACCTCGCCCAGCTCCGGTCATCCCGGCATTATAGCCATCATCCACCTAGCACAAAATAAATTTTGGTGGCCCTCGCTAGCTGAAGATGCAAGGAACTTCGTCAAGAACTGCACCATCTGTAACACCTCCAAAAGCCTCACATCAACTCCAGGCTGGCCTGCTGCAGCCATTACCTATCCCACACCGACCCTGGTCCCACAAAGCCGTCGACTTTGTCACCGACCTGCCTAAATCCGACGGCTGCACCGTAATCCTCACCGTGATGGACCGTTTCTCAAAAGCTTGCCGTCTTTTACCATTCCAGAAACTTCCCACAGCATTCAAAACAGCTGAAACCCTCTGCAACTACGTGTTTCGTTTCTACGGCTTACCCGAAGACATTGTCTCCGACAGAGGGCCACAATTCACATCACGGGGGTGGTCCTCCTTCTTCAAGCAGCTGAACGTGAACATCAGCCTCACCTCCGGATACCACCCACAGGCAAATAGGCAGACGGAACGTATGAATCAAGAGCTCACCCGCTTCCTCCGCTCCTACTGCCAAAACAACCAAGCTGAGTGGACCAGGTACCTCATGTGGGCTGAGTACGCTCAAAACTCACTCATCAAACCTGCCACTGGCATCACCCCTTTTCAGTGCATACTCGGATACCAGCCACCCTTGTTCCCGTGGTCCGGGGAGCCCTCTGATCTACCAGCAGTAGATGACTGGTTCTGTAGAAGTGAGGAGACCCGGAATGAAGCGCACCACCAGCTACAGAGAGCTATCAGGAGACAAAAAGGCCAAGCCGACAAACACCGCAAGAGAGAATATGGAGGGCGGCTTCCATCAGCTGACAGTTTTATTGCCACAATAAAACCATAAAACCATAAAACAATAAAAGTTTATGATTGTAATTATATGTTTCCTGATAGGAAATGGGTCAAAGGTCATACCTTTTGATCTGACAGATGTAGGAAATGGAACAAAGGTCATACCTTTGATCTGACAGATGTATGTCATGTTTTATGATGTTAGGTTTAAGTTAAAAGATCATAATAAAGTTTATGATTGTAATTATATAATGTTTCCTGATAGGAAATGGATCAAAGGTCATACCTTTGATCTGAAAGATGTAGGAAATGGATCAAAGGTCATACTTTTGATCTGACAGATGTCTGTCATGTTTTATGATGTTAGGTTTAAGTTAAAAGATCATAATAAAGTTTATGATTGTAATTATATAATGTTTCCTGATAGGAAATGGATCAAAGGTCATACCTTTGATCTGACAGATGTCTGTCAGATCAAAGGTCATACCTTTGATCTGAAAGATGTAGGAAATGGATCAAAGGTCATACCTTTGATCTGACAGATGTCTGTCATGTTTTATGATGTTAGGTTTAAGTTAAAAGTTCATAATAAAGTTTATGATTGTAATTATATGATGTTTCCTGATAGGAAATGGATCAAAGGCCATACCTTTTGATCTGACAAATGTCTGTCATGTTTTATGTTTTGTTTAACACCATTGTATCTGCTTTCAAGTAATTAAAACAAGTTAGCCAAAGGGAGGCTATCTATAACGTCACGCGCACACCCCCTGAGCAAACACGCGCACACGTGCAAACGTGCATGAGCAAAAACACGCACACGCCCCCTGAGCAAACGCGCATGAGCAAAAACGCGCACACGCCCCCCTGAGCAAACGCGGCCCTCCAGGGATCTTAGATTTGTGTTTTTCAGTTGATTGTTTATCATATAATATAAGCTAAAATGTTATTTATTTAATTTATTTATTTATTAATTTTAGACAGATGTATTGAGATTATTTCCTAGCTGAATTCGTAAGAGTAAAACTAAACCTTGATTACAAGTGAATCTTTCAAAACCCATCCCCAAGACCCCCACCCCAAGACCCCCACCCCCTTCCCAGCACCTCCCACCACCAGCACCACCCACGGAGAAAATATCAACATTCAAGACGTTCTAGGGAATTCTTACATCTAAGGGATAGAATAATTGAAAACTTTGAGCATGTCTACAGCACGCTACAAAACACTTCTGATAGGGAATATGTTCAATCTTTGTGTAATTCTCAGGAATCCTTGAATTGGTGTTTTGTTGAATAAAGAATTGTTAAGAACTCTTTTTTACATTAGACATGGCACAGAAGCGCTCGAATAATTCCCCCTCTTCAGAAGCTAAAAAATTTGAATTGAAAATAATCCTACATCCCACGATTTCTGCTTTGGTGAAACCTCGACTTTTTCAAGTAGTCAGTACTGTAAATCCAAATGCTCAAAATAATTAAATAGATTGAATAGTGTCAACTTAATTTTATAAAACTATTCAACTAACTTAAGTATTTTAAGTTTCTAGTACTTTTTTCACTTTTTGATTTTATTAAACTAATTATTTTTTATTAACTTAAACTATTAGCAGTATGTGTTAAGTATGGGACACTTAAGAGTAAAATTTCATTGTACGTATTTCTGTTGTTTCAACATTAGAATTTCAAAAGTTTTTGAAAATTGAGGTAAAATACTGTAAGCTGCAAGCAAACTGTTATACAACTCTCCAACATATAATGATAAAATATTTAAACTGAAAAAATCAAATAAACATTTTAAATTATATATTTTAAAATATTTCACTTCAACTAAATTCATGAAGGTTGGATCTTAATTCTTAAAATCTTTAAAATTACAATATAATGAATAATAACATTCTCCTAAATGCCCATATAACACGTTTACTTTCTTAAAAAATGCTGTTTTGAATTTTTTTTTTTTAACTTTAAAAATCCCAGTGTTTTGCGAGATTTAATTAAGGGTTACTGTCTGCAGTAAGCATGCCGGTTGATTTAAGGACTGGTTTCCTTTGGCTCACGTGTCTAAGATGAAGAAAATATCAACATTCAAAACGTTCTACAGGATTTTGCACTACATGTCTACAGTGCACTACAAAACACTATCCATAGTGAATATGGATATTCTAAGATGAAGAAAATATCAACATTCTAGACTTTCTAGGGAATTCTTACATGTTAGGGATAGAATAAAGAATTGTTAAGACATTTTTACATTAGACATGGCACAGAAGCGCTCGAATAATTCTCCCACTTCAGAAGCTAAAAAATTAGAATTGAAAATAACTACTGAAAATAAGTACTGTAAATCCAAATGCTCAAAATAAGTAAATAGATTGAGTAGTGTCAACTTAATTTTATAAAACTAGTCAACTAACTTAAGTATTTTAAGTTTCTAGTACATTTTTCACTTTTTGATTTTATTAAACTAATTTTTTATTTTTTTTTATTAACTTAAACTATTAAGTATGTGACACATAAGAGTATAATTTCATCGTACTTATTTCTGTTACCTCTGGGATCAATTATGCACAAATTTGGGGGTGTCGTATCACTGCTATGCGGACGACACAACTTTATGTACCTATTAAACGCAAAGATAACTCGGCATACAAGAGATTGGAGGCTTGCCTGCAAGAACTCAAATTATGGCTTACAAATAATTTTATGATACTTAACAATGACAAAACCCAAATCATTCAATTTGGGTCAAAAGAGCACCCAGATGAAGTTTCTATTAACCTCTTACTCCTTATCTTACTTCTGATGTTAAAGATCTAGGATTTTGGCCTTAAATTAGACAAACAAATCAACACTATAGTTAGTACCAGCTTCTTTCACATTCGCTGGTTAGCTAAAGTCAAAACTTTCTTAAGCAGGAAACATTTTGAAACAGTTATCCACACTTTTATCTCAACTCGACTTGACTACTGTAATTCTTTGTACTCTGGGTTACCTCTCTCTTCCATCTCTCGTCTCCAAATGGTTCAAAATGTGGCAGCCCGTCTACTCACAGGTAGCCACAAACAAGACCATATTACACCAATCTTACGTTCTTTGCACTGGCTGCCAGTTCGATACCATATCGAAATACAAGATTCTGCTATTCGTCTACAAAGCTCTCAATAATCTAGCTCCCAAATATTTATCTGATTTGATTATGTACAATCGTTCAAGATCACTTAGATCCAAAAATGGCCATCTTTTACTGGTCCCATGACCCGTCTGCAACGCAGGGGAGACCGATCTTTCGCAGTAGCGGGGCCCTAAGATGTGGAATAGCTTGCCACCACCAGTCGGAACTGCTTCTACTTTTGCTGAATTTAAATCCATGTTAAAAACACACCTCTTTTCCTGTGCTTTTAATTGTCGGTAACTTGTACATGTTCTTTTATATTTATGTTCTTTCTTTTTTCCTTTTCTTTTATCTCTATGTACAGCACTTTGGCCAGCTCAGGCGGATTTTAAATGCGCTTTATAAATAAAATTGAATTGAATTGAATTGAAATTGTTGTTTCAACATTAGAATTTCAAAAGTTTTTTGAGATATTGAGGTAAAATTTCCATAGTAAACAGTTACACCGGTTTAATCTAAACAAAACTTTATAGACACTGTTCATCCGTGTATTCACAGTTCATAGATGTGTCTAAAGGAATAATTAAACAATGATAATGAACAACCCATGTGGTAATGCTGTCACTATGCAAAGTGAAGTGCGTGTTACAAAAGCAATAGATTATTTTTCAAGACATTTGGCATTTTTTTTTTTATCTCAAACCTCCGTAAATGAGCTTGTAACGTACACCAACGCTACATGTGACATTTAAAAACAACAAAAGCAATCTTTACTAGTATAAAACTAATATTAACTGGTACGGACAAAAACTAAATAAAATTGAAAAGATACTTTTTCTAATGTGTTACCGCATTTGGTGCCCATTGATATACAGTTATAGGAGAGTGAGAAAGCAAGTGCGATTGCAGAAATATGTAGGAAAACAACTATACAATTTAATATTCTTTAAAACTAAGTTGGCAAAGTAATGTAGAACTATATTGTGGTCAAGTTCTGACAGAATGATTTTGAGCACATCTGAGAATGTCTGTTCAGAATCTAAAGTATAAAGCAGTGCTTTCTGGTATAAGTCCAGAACTACTACCATATTCCTACTTGATATTGAATCACTAACACTACACCAATGATGTAGTACCCACCTTATACTGTTATAACATAAAACATTAATATACAATTATCTATCTCTACACATCGTATGAAACAAACACATTACTATGAAAACAGTATTAGTTGTATTCCAGGGTCATGATTTTATAACTTTACAGTAATTAACTTTGTGTTAAGCATAAAGAATTCTAAGAACCTATAAAGAACCTACCCCTCATTAGAAAGATGATGCAGACCACATTTGCCCTGCGACGACAGACCATTATGAACCAGTGAAAGAGCTAATGGAACTCTGGCCTGCTCTTAAAATGGAGTCTGAGGTAATGTGTAGTAACACTTTTTCTGTTATTCGTTTGCTGATAACAAAGTGGGGTTTATTACTTTACATAGGGCTCTTTTCTGCTCAGTGGGATGGAAGTAGATTTACCAAATTCATTATAAATATGGTTGTGTTTTCTCTCATGTCTTTTTTTTAAAATGTACAGTATGTGTATGCAGAGTTCCAACGGATTACAAACCAGAACCTGTCCCAACACATTTTACTCAGTGCTTGATCGACATCTTCCTCGATTGATGACCTTGTATAGACAGAAGGCATCCAGAACCGGAAAGACAGCAGATTATTTGGTTAAAATCTTAAAAATCCAAGATGAACAGGTAAAGAGTTGCACTGTTCAAATACATGTTATACATTTTATTGGTAGAATTTTGTATTGGAAGAGGAAAGTTTCTAATGAGTCCAAACACCACAATTTGTCTCTGGTTTTTGTTTGACTCCGTTAAAGATGCTTTAAAGTTATTTTTTGTATATATGTTTGGACTTATTTTTTTGTTTTATTTTTATTGTTATAGGAATTTAATGACATACACACCAAGCGTACCACTGTTCTTCATGCCCTTCCTGTGTATCTATGTGAGGAAGTCTCTAGGTTTTTCAGGACCTGCACAGTGAGTGTTTAAACAGTTCATATTAATACAAACTTGTTTTTTCATTTACCCTCCTGTTCAGACTCCAACCATATAGTTTGTGTGATTTGAAAAAATTGATCTTTTTATTTTTTTTTTAACCTCCGTTTTTTACACCTTCATGTGTAGTCTGTTCTGAAAATCATAGTACCAAAATGTCCAGATATGTACACAAATGCTGTACATACATTTTTGCTGTAGTTGAGTGTGGTTTCCTTTTGTGAAAATAATGCCTTAAAAGGTTGTCGCACTAATTTGCAGGTTTTTCACCACAAACTGCACAGTGTGCCTTTGTATGTGTTAAGGTTATTTGGTATTAATGCATCTTTTTTTGAGGGTTGTTTAGTAGAGCTGGACAGTACTTGTTAATGGTACATTTAATTGAGTTTTAAATGGTTCAAACAGGTTCATGATATTGTAATTTCAAAGTTTCTGTCCTATTCACTTTTAACCTATTGGAAATATTTTTATTTTATATATCTGTCTGTCTTTGCCATTTAGCACAGTGCCTCAAATATTTTAGGTGATGTGAAATAGCCTAATAACATTTTAGGGCATGTGAAATACCCTAATACCCCTTTAAGTCATAGCCTAAGAACATTTTAAGTCATGTAGAATAGCCTTGCTGCTTAAGTTTTATTGATACTACGTCGGTGTTAATGTCATCCTTGACCACTAAAACCTAGCCACATGAGCCACAGCTGTTCTGTAGACCCCCATAACATGTCATTTTTAAAATTTATTTAAAGTGCTGGAAATCCCAAAGTTATTACATTTATTATTGAGACCTTATAAGTCTGTTGTATAGACGGCAGACATTTCTGTAGGTTTCTACAGTATGTCACACACAGAGGTTTGGCCTGCCTTGGATCTGAGCTACTCTGAGTGAACAAATGCAAATGTGCCAGGGCTCATGGGTGATGGGGTAGAACTGTGAAAATCTCAACGGGGGAATCACACCTTGGGAACTGCACCAGAAAATAAAAAAGTCAGTAAATCTAGTGTTAAACAGTAACTGCAATCACCCCACAACATGGTGAAAACAGGAAAAAACGGTTTTCTTTTGAATCCCTGAGAGGAGATCGATTAGTATTGGGGGTTGTGTCAGTGGTCTATCAAGGCTAAATGTTATGAAGCAGCTAAGATAAAGATTTTATTTTTTATAAATAATGCATAATTATTATTTTTTAATAGTTCATATTTTATTTTAAACGTGCACACATGGACATGAGGGTGATGCTGTTTTTTTTAAATAAATGAATATATTATGAGTGTAGGGAATCTAGCCATGGGGGTCACAGTCCAGTGACTTCTGTGCCGGTCCCAAGCCCGGATAAATAGAGAGGGTTGCGTCAGGAAGGGCATCCGGCATAAAACATTGCCAAATCTAACCATGCGAATTGTCAGTAAGAATTTCATACCGGATCGGTCGAGGCCCGGGTTAACAACGACCGCCATCGGCGCCGTTGACCTACAGGGCGCCGGTGGAAATTGGGCTACTGTTGGTCGAAGAAGTAGAGGAGGGAGGAGAGTGCACAGACAGAGAGAGAAGAGGAAAGGTAAGAGTGTAGGACTGAGAATAGGGACTCTGAATGTTGGTACTATGACAGGGAAAGGTAGAGAGCTGGCTGATATGATGGAGAGAAGGAAGGTGGATATACTGTGTGTACAGGAGACCAAGTGGAAGGGTAGCAAGGCTCGTAGTATAGGAGCAGAATTCAAGCTGTTTTATTATGGTGTGGATAGTAAGAGAAATGGGGTAGGTGTGGTCCTGAACTAGGAGTTTGTGAGGAATGTTCTGGAGGTGAAGAGAGTGTCAGAGAGGGTGATGAGTCTGAAGTTAGAGATTGAAGGGGTGATGTTGAATGTTGTTAGTGGTTATGCCCCGCAGGTAGGTTGTGAGTTAGAGGAGAAAGAGAGATTCTGGTGTGAATTCGATGAGGTGATTGAGAGTATTCCCAAGGGTGAGAGAGTGGTGATAGGAGCGGATTTTAATGGACATGTTGGTGAGGGGAACACAGGTGATGAGGAGGTGATGGGCAAGTTTGGAGTTAAGGAAAGGAACCTTGAAGGACAGATGGTAGTAGACTTTGCTAAGAGGATGGACATGGCTGTGGTTAACACTTATTTTCAGAAGAGGGAGGAACATAGAGTGACTTACAAGAGTGGAGGTAGGAGAACACAGGTAGACTACATCCTTTGTAGAAGAGGCAATCTGAAAGAGATTAGTGACTGTAAAGTGGTAGTGGGAGAGAGTGTAGCCAGACAGCATAGGATGGTGGTGTGTAGGATGACTCTGATGGTCTGTAAGAGGAAGAGGTCAAAGATAGAGAAGAAAACTAAGTGGTGGAAGCTGAAAAAGGAGGAATGTTGTGAGGAATTTAGACAGAAGTTGAGGCAGGCTCTGGGTGGTCAGGTAGTGCTGCCAGATGACTGGGAAACTACAGCAGAAGTGATCAGGGAGACAGGGAGAAAGGTGCTGGGTGTGTCATCTGGAAGGAGGAAAGAAGATAAGGAGACTTGGTGGTGGAATGAGGAAGTTCAGGATAGTATCCAGAGGAAGAGATTAGCCAAGAAGAAGTGGGATATGGACATGACTGAAGAGAATAGACAGGAATACAAGGAGTTACAGCGCAGAGTGAAGAGGGAGGTGTCTAAGGCCAAGCAGAAGGCATATGACGAGTTGTACACTATGTTAGACACTAGAGAAGGAGAGAAGGACTTGTACAGGTTAGCTAGACAGAGGGATCGGGATGGGAAGGATGTGCAGCAAGTTAGAATTATTAAGGATAGAGATGGAAGGGTGCTCACAAGTGAGGAGAGTGTACAGAGGAGATGGAAGGAATACATTGAGGAGCTGATGAATGAGGAAAATCAGAGGGAAAAAAGAGTAGAAGGGGTGAACTCTGGGGAACAGGAAGTAGATAAGATTAGAAAGGATGAAGTCAGGAAGGCTTTGAAGAGGATGAAAAGTGGAAAGGCAGTTGGTCCTGACGACATCCCGGTAGAGGTCTGGAAGTGTCTAGGAGAGGCAGCAGATGAATTTTTAACTAGTTTATTCAACAGGGTTTTAGAAAGTGAGAGGATGCCCGAGGAATGGAGAAGGAGTGTGTTAGTGCCGATCTTTAAGAATAAGGGTGACGTGCAGAGTTGCAGCAACTATAGGGGGATAAAGTTGATGAGCCATACAATGAAGTTGTGGGAAAGAGTAGTGGAAGCTAGGTTAAGGAAGGTGGTGGAAATTTGTGAGCAGCAGTATGGCTTCATGCCCAGAAAGAGCACAACAGATGCAATTTTTGCTCTGAGAATGTTGATGGAGAAGTATAGGGATGGTCAGAGGGAGTTGCACTGTGTGTTTGTAGACTTAGAGAAAGCGTATGACAGGGTGCCAAGAGAAGAGCTGTGGTACTGTATGAGGAAGTCAGGAGTAGCAGAGAAGTATGTCAGAGTGGTGCAGGACATGTATGAAAGGAGCAGGACAGTGGTGAGGTGTGCTGTAGGTCAGACAGAGGAGTTCACAGTGGAGGTGGGACTGCATCAGGGATCGGCTCTGAGCCCCTTCCTGTTTGCTATAGTGATGGACCAGTTGTCAGAGGAGGTCAGACAGGAGTTTCCTTGGACGATGATGTTTGCAGATGACATTGTGATCTGTAGCGAGAGCAGGGAGCAGGTGGAGGAAAACCTGGAGAGGTGGAGGTTTGCGCTGGAGAGAAGAGGAATGAAAGTCAGTCGTAGTAAGATTGAGTACATGTGTGTGAATGAAAGTGAGGGAAGTGGAACAGTAAGGTTACAGGGTGCAGAGGTGAAGAAGGTACAGGAGTCTAAGTACTTGGGGTCAACAGTCCAGAGTAATGGAGAGAGTGGGAAAGAAGTAAAGAAGCGAGTGCAGGCAGGTTGGAGTGGGTGGAGAAAGGTGTCAGGAGTTCTGTGTGATAGGAAAATATCAGCAAGAATCAAGGGGAAGGTGTACAGGACCGTGGTGAGACCGGCCATGCTGTATGGTTTAGAGACAGTGTCACTGAAGAAGAGACAGGAGTCGGAGCTAGAGGTAGCCGAACTGAAGATGTTGAGGTTTTCTTTGGGAGTGACAAGATTGGAAAGGATTAGGAACGAGTACATCAGAGGGACAGCCCATGTTGGACGTTTGGGGGACAAAGTTAGGGAGGCAAGATTAAGATGGTTTGGACATGTTCAGAGGAGGGAGAGTGAGTATATTGGTAGGAGAATGTTGGACATGGAGCTGCCAGGCAGGAGGCAAAGAGGAAGGCCAAAGAGGAGGTATATGGATGTAATTAATGAGGATTTGAAGCTAGTGGGTGCAAGTGTTGAGGATGCAGAAGATAGGGATAGGTGGAGAGAGATGATTCGCTGTGGCGACCCCTGAAGGGAAAAGCCGAAAGAAGAAGAAGAAGATTATGAGTGTAGGGCAGGGGCGGTTCTAGGATTTCATCTTTAGGGGGGTTTAGCCCTCAGAGAGAATTTAAAAGAAGAGTTTTATATTATATATTATATGACAACTCTGGTAATAAGAATAGTGAAATTTCACTGCTTTTGGTTGCCGTCTTTGCGTCTTTCCGCCGATTGACGTTATAGATAAACACCTTCAGCTCTGACTGCGCGTGCACGCTGCGCGTACCTGTGCTTCTCCGTTCAAATAAAGCAGACAGCTGAAGATGCACTTTTGAAAGACTACAGTGCATGTGTGTAAAAGCAAAGTAAAAAAATCGCTCTTGGATCAAACTGATAAATAATTTTCTTTCCCATCGACGACACGACCTGTATTTTAACGTAATTTTTATTGTTTATTTATGAAAGTAAAAATTATCCTTATAGTTTTAGGGTGGCTGAGATCACACACAGGGGGGCTGAAGCCACCCTAAAAAAGGTCTAGAACCGTGTAGGGGCATCTGTATTCGGCCTGAACGTAATGAAACAGGCGTATTGTTTACATGTATTTGACTGCATGCAGTACTGCGCAGACAAATCAATCTATGACATCAAAGTTCCACGAGAGCCATTCAAAAGCTTATCACTCTCGCGTTACGTTGATCTCATGTGTCAATCGATCTGCGCCGCACAGGTTGCTAATCTCTCTATTGTGATATGTCTCAATGGCAAATAATCAGATAAAAAATGCTAAATTAGTACATAACTACATAAGAACAACCTCTATATTGCGATATGCTCAATGCAAATAATCAGACTAAAAGGTTCTTATATTCCAATATTCTTATGTTCCAATAAACACTGTTTAACACTGTTTATTGTTTAGAGAACATGAACTGGAGCTTATTTTGTATTTAGATAACATTGTATTTTATAAAATATATAAATAATGACTTAAACACGATATTGAAAACTAAAACAGATATTTATTGACTGATAACACTTTACAGATCTTACAACACACACTGAAAAAAATTATTCATTCAATTTACAAAATTTATTTAAGGTAAGTGGTCGCAATCAACTTATTTTAGCTACATTTAAACAACAAAAATTATAAAAACATTTTTTTAACAAATTTTTCGTTTAAATGTAGCTTAATTAAATTAAATAAATTAGCTTATTATTCATATATAATAAGAATAACAATATGATACATTTATATTGCGCTCAAAATGCTTTAGATATTGAATGAGGGATTTCATTCAGGATGAGCTGTTTGCCATATCCTCTACTACACCATAATATATAAAAAACAAACCACTAATTACACCAAATAACACTCTTTATTCAGATTTAAAAGCGATTTGGAAATACAAAACAAACTATTTGCTGCAATACTGATAAACTATCGCTAATAACCCCATCAACAATGATGTTTACCATCAACAAACCAACAGAAGCATTTTTTCCGTAACACACCGCTCGTCGCCTGAGGAAATCCAAAGTTGCATCGAGCGGTACCACAAAGCCAGCCGTGACAGCGGAGATAGTCGCAGATGTGACTGTTTATGTAACCGGCAAAAGAAAATAATACATATTGTCGACTCGTCAGCCTACATGAAACACGACTGCCCTCTACAGGTTTTGTATTTCCTGCGCTGAACAATTTGACCCCCCTTCGATAGAGTCTCGCAGAATGCCGGAGGTCCCCACGGCATTCTTCTCTCCGAGGCGGGCTTCTTAAAAGGCCACATCTGTATGATTCTGTCAGCACTCTGTCCACACTTCCAGGTCGGCGGCCATCTTGGATTTTTACTTCCAAGGCGGCAGCCATTTTTCCTTGCCAGATGGTCTTCTCAGCTTGCCCTGTGCACTGTGATTCATCCAGCCTTGTTCCTGTTCTGCCCTGCCTGGTTTGACTCTGTTTGTTTCTGGTTTCAGTGTTTTTGCCTGCCCTGTATTACCCTGCCTGCCTGTGTACCGGATTATTGGACTGTTTTTCACTCTGTGTTTTTGCCTGCCCTGTATTACCCTGCCTGCCTGTGTACCGGATTATTGGACTGTTTTTCACTCTGTGTTTTTGCCTGCCCTGTATTACCCTGCATGCCTGTGTACCGGATTATTGGACTGTTTTTCACTCTGTGTTTTTGCCTGCCCTGTATTCTTTACCTGCCTCTGTATTGGATTACAGACTGGTCTTTACGCTGAGTGTTTGCCTGCCTTGCCTGATTAGTTTGTTAAGCTCATTAAAGACTTTTATTATTTACATCCTTGGGAACCTGGCTCAGACCACCGCGACCCATGATAAGCAGATAACTGACCATACAAAGGCCACCAATGAACTCACCCAGCAGTTTAGCACTCTCTCCAGTTCAGTAACCTCTGCACCAGTGACTCTCGGGACTTTTCCAGCCCCTGCCGTATTGACTCCAGCCCAGGAGCCACATCTGCCTCACCCTAAGCATTTCTCCCGAGAACCAGGAATGTGCTGGCTGTTCCTTATGCACTGTTTTCCGATCAGATCGCTCCAAGGAGGCTTATGTTAGCTTGATCCCGCTAACGGTGGCGGGATGGTTGACGGTGGGCAACTGCCGAGTGGGAATGCCAGTCATTTCTCTGCCTTTCATATGAAGCGTTCATCAGAGAGCTTTGCAAGATTTTCGACTCCACCATGTATGAGCGTGAGGTATGAGCGTAGTGGTACAGAACCTTCAATGTTCATTTTTGTTATTCACAACATTTTCTATTACATATCCCTGCACCCACCCATCCACAGGGAGGTTGGTCACATGGCTGCTTCATGTCCAGCAAAAGGCAGGGCTCACCATTGAAGGAATGGCCAGAGGTGAGCCCACAATCTCCAGCTCCTTCCAAACCACTTCTCAAGGTTTGCATCTCTGTTAACCATCTAGACCATTGCCTGGCAGCCTTCATTGACTCTGGAGCAGATTCAGAGTTTCTGGAAAAGGAATTGGCCAACCAGCTGGGAATAAAGACTGGTCCCTTGCCGTCTGTTCTCCAAGTCCGGCCGCTGGATGGCCACATCTTACATAAGGTCTCACATCGAACCCAACCTGTATGACTGACATTTGCCGAACATCACCACAAGTGAATAACATTCCTGATAATTCCAATGCTGCAAGCACCCATTATGCTGGGCTTCCCCTGGCTTCAGAAACACAATCCCCACCTGAACTGGACCAGGGGCCTCATCTTGGACTGGAGAACACACTGCCACATTCACTGCCTCGACTCAAAACCCCAGACTCAGCATCCAGTTGCTGAGGAACCTCCACAAGACCTCAGTTATGTGGCCCTGGACTACCATGACCTGGGTGTTGTCTTCAGCAAGACCAGAGTCTCCGTCCTCCCTCCTCATCGGCCCTATGACTGCGCCATTGACCTCCTGCCTGGAACTACTCCCCCCTGTGGCCGTCTTTACCACGTGACCGGAACCAAGAGAGAAGCCATAGCACAGTACATCCAGGATTCTCTCAAGGCTGGCATCATTTGTCCCTCTTCATCTCCAGCGGGGGCAGGGTTTTTCTTTGTGGGGAAAAAGGATGGTTTGCTCCACCCTTGTATTGATTACCGCGGGCTTAATGCAATTACCATTAAGAACCAGTATCCCATAGGTGAACAGGAACTCTTGGCCGTCAAGTTGGCTCTGGAGGAATGGCAGCACTGTTTGGAGGGTGGTGGGCAGCCCTTTCTAGTGTGGACGGACCACCGGAATCTTGAATATCTTTGCTCGATCAAGCGTCAAGCCTGTTGGGGTCTTTTCTTTGAACATTTTAATTTCACCCTGTCCTACCACCCGGGATCTTGTCGGAACTTAGAGCCCGTCTCCAAGTCGGCACATATCAGGGTGAATTCTACTGATATACTTTGTAATACTTTTATACTATATAATTATTACTTAGACTTAATTTACTGGTAGCACTAACATTAATACGACTTAAAACAATGGGAAAGCTCCTCAGACCTGGATGAGAATGAGCAAACTTCTTTATTGTGGTCAATCAGCCAACAATTCTCTAAGAGAAATTGCTAATTTGAAAAGTAACAAAAGAAATCCCAAAAACCCAAGAAAAGAAAAAGCATCTTCATGAAGAGCATCGGCATGCAAAAACAAAAAAACCCTCAGGACGGTCCTGCAGAGTAACGGGATTTTTACGCATACACATTTGGCCCCAAAAATTCTCCTCTATATATACGCTTCCACGCGCCTCCTTATCGGTCCCCCTCCTTACAGACCCATTTTCATATCACCTTATCCTTATGTCTCATATGTTTTTGTAACGTCCTGTTCCTCACAATCCCCTTGATTTTCCTTCACCTTTTGCCCATATGCCCATTTATGGATTTTCCTCCCCTTAGTTCCCCGGGGCCCAGGTCCGGAAGCCCAGGCCTGTGACCCTGGGTCTTCTTCATCCGACATAACAATTATATCTAAACAACAATTTTGTTATTAAAAGTGTGCTTTAAAAAAAGAGCCTCACTCCCTGGTCGAAGTTACATTTGCCTCTAAGTTTTTCCATGCCAGACGTCCTGAAGATTAATCCTTCATTCCACTGAAATGGGTAAGTTTCTCCCTTGTTATTTTCTTCTATACATGATTTTTAATAATTATAAGTCACTCTATGAGTCTGATTTTATGTCAAAAGTTATTATGTTAAAAGAAAGCTCTTATCTATTTGTCATCTTATATTGCCACTGTGGCTAAAACTCTTGCTAAACTCTTGCTAAACTATTGCTGCTATACTGTTGTCATTATTGTTAAGCTATTGCTGCTATAATGTTACTTGTGTACATAAAAGTAAAAAATGGAGTTCTTTGATGACTCCTCTAAACTGCTAAAAGCTTCAACT
Organism: Tachysurus vachellii; assembly: GCF_030014155.1. Lineage (NCBI taxonomy): Eukaryota > Metazoa > Chordata > Actinopteri > Siluriformes > Bagridae > Tachysurus > Tachysurus vachellii. The sequence goes on along the minus strand of NC_083462.1, from coordinate 4,964,080 downwards.
TTGTTTTGATCGCATGTTTCATGTTATGATCTCAGCCTGTCCTTGCTCAGGCTGGAATTGTTTACCCTTATCTCAAGTTCCCCTTATCTCTCCTCAGACCCTTCGCCTCCAGGTCGGTCAGCTCATCCTAGTCGCCCTATCAGGTCCTCGCCTCACCATTCTCGTCCTTCTCCCTACACAAGGCCAGTGCCCGCTGAAGTCATGGAGACCTATCGCCGCTTCCAGCTACTTCATATCACCCATGAGCTCATTACGTGTCTGGAACAGCTCTATTCTATGGCCCTGAGTCCCCTGTTTACACTCTTTCTTCTCCTGTCTGCTGAGTTACTATAATAAAGAGTCCCTCTTTTATTCACCCTCTGACTTCTGGTTAATAATATATAATATAATAATAATATAATATAATAATAATAATAATAATAGTATAATGTATTCTCTTAAGGTTCAAGGATTTTTCACAACAATCTAAGAATGCCAAGCCAGATGCTCTATCTTGGCAAATCACCATGAAAGATGATGGAGAACCTGTCGTGGAACATATACTTTCTTCCTCCGTCATGGTCCGAGCCCTTCGCCTTGATATTGAAAAGAGACCTCCAGTCTCCCAGTTCCAGAGGGCTGTCCAGAGGGAAGGTTGTTCGTTCCTGACCGTCTATGCTCCCAAGTCCTCCAATGGTGCCACAGCTCTCACCTGTTCTGTCACCCTGGCTCTAGAAAAAGGACTTCGCATCCTGTGTTCCAAAGAACCTATGTCCTGGTCCTCTAACTTGGTGTGGTTGGAATATGCCCACAACTCCCTGCCATCAGCTGCCACAGGCCTCTCCCCCTTCCAGGCCGCATATGGATACCAGCCTCCACTGTTCTCCAACCAGGAAATGGAGGCATCAGTTCCCTCAGCCCTTGCCCTGGTCAAGCATTGCCGACATGTCTGGAGAAAGGCACATGCAGCCCAGAGGGTTTGGCTATCCACCGGGGACCTGCCATTTAATGTTGCCTGCAGGAAACTTGCCCCATGCTTTGGGGCAAGTTGGCCTTTTCCCATCTCCAAGGTGCACAATCCAGTGGCGGTCAGACTCAAGCTCCCCAGAGTCCTACGTCTGGATTACAGACTGGTCTTTACACTGAGCATTTGCCTGCCTTGCCTGATTAGTTTGTTAAGCTCATTAAAGACTTTTATTATTTACATCGGCATCCTGCATTTGAGTCCTCCCTTCTGGCCCACCCTGACAGATTCAGCTTACTCCCTACATCAGACCGGCTTTATTTTTTATATTTTATATTTTTATTTTGTTTATTTAACATTCGTCAAAGACATCTTCACGATCTGAACGAAGTCAGACAGTGCGGCGGCAGTGATGTCTAACACTGATATTCATGTGGAAAAGCGAGCTGAGGTGTCAAACACCGAAACTAACCCAGTATCTGGCGAGGTGGTGATTAACACTGGGTGTATTAAGAGCTCGACACTGAAGATGTAATGGTTAACACACAGGAAATCACTGTTGGTGAAGGAAACATGATGAAGGAAGAGAATAGTGACTCTGTAATGATGGAAACTGAACAGGTCACCTTCAAAACCCTGATAAAAAGAAAAAAAAGAGGAAAAAAGCAACTCATAAGTACGCGAAAAAGACCGACCAAGAAGCCGTAGAAAGTGAAAGTGACACAGGAAGTGATGTGGTTGTACCTGAGCCCAGTGTTACCATCCCTGCTGTGAGTAACATTTTTACTAAAGAACATCACTGAAATTAAACACTTCCTAAAAATTACAAAAAAAATGCGAATGGTCAACCTCAGTGATCACTTCACTGATTTAAAACGGCTATTTGAAGCCATAAAACATTTTATGTCTGAAGGTTGTTTTGAAAATAAGGAAGTTTATCGACTGAAAAAGATAATGACATTCGCTAACTTGTGTGATGATGGAGGTGAAACAGTTTAATTTTCTCAGTCGTCAGTGGCTGCACACTCTGCTGCTGTTAATAACTCTCTTCTGGTTTGTCATGGAGGACATACACATAGCATCTCTAAATGTTAATGGGGCAAGAGATAGCAGGAAGAGAGCAGAGATTTTTGAAATGGCGAGGCAGAAGAAGATAGACGTGTTGTTTTTACAAGAGACCCACAGTGATAACAGCAATCTCACTGACTGGACACAGGAATGGCCTGGTCTTTCCTGTCTGAGCCACAACACTTCCACTAGTGGAGGTGTGGCAATTTTATTTTCTAAGAATTTTACAACAGTCGCATTCAATACAGAGGAGATTGTGAAGGGCAGACTGTTAAAAGTCAGGGCCCAGTTTGAGAAACATGTTTTTATTTTTATGTGTGTATATGCTCCAACCTCACCAGTTGAGAGACTTGTTTTTTAGATGATGTATGTAAAGCCATTGATACATGTGATAATGAAGAATTTTTATTTGTTGGTGGGGATTTTAACTGCACCACAGACAACAGCGACTGCAACCATATTGAACACCACATGCCTTCCCGTACACGCCTCAGACAAATAATCCAAAAGTACATTACATTTACAGCATTTAGCAGACACCCTTATCCAGAGTGACTTACAACTGAGCAACTGAGGGTTAAGGGCCTTGCTCAGGGGCCCAGCAGTGGCAGCTTGGTGGACCTGGGCTTCGAACCCATGACCTTCCGATCAGTAGCCCAACACCTTAACCACTGAGCTACCACATCCCACAAAAGTATGGTTTAAGTGACACATGGCGGTCATTTCATGGCTCCCAGAGACAGTACACATGGGTGCACACCCGCAACAATTTTATATCTTTGGCAAGGTTGGATAGGTTTTACGTTTTTAAACATCATTTAAACATTTTAAATAGTTGTTTTATCAGCCCTGTTGGTCTCTCAGACCACAGTTTGGTTTCCTGCATAGCAGTTTTAAAATCTATTAAACCAAAAAGTGCATACTGGCATTTTAACACAGCTCTTTTACATGACACACATTTTATTGACATTTTTACATTTATTTGGAAAAATTTTAAAAAGGAAAAGGAAAATTTTACATCCTTACAGCAGTGGTGGGACCTGGGCAAGGTACACATCAAACAAATATGTCAACAGTACACTGCGAATGTCACAAGGGAGTTGGCTCAGTCAATAAACCAACTGGAAAATGAAATTATGCCAGCAGGAGAACAGGCCCATGTTCAGACCCTTACAACCAAGAAAAAAAGCTATCTGACCTCCTAGGGTCAAAAGTACAAGGTGCAATAATAAGATCACGCTTCCAGAACGCAGACCAGATGGATGCACCATCTAAGTTCTTTTTTAACCCTGAGAAAAAGAATGGCCAGAAACGTTTTATCCACAACCTGCGATCCGAAACTGGGGACATTTTATCTGAACCCACAGAAATATGCAAGAGAGCAGTTAGTTTTTATGAAAAGCTATACACCAGTGAGCTCAAAGTGGACCAGGTCACAGAGCAGGCTTTGCTGGGAGGACTGCCCAAAATCCCTGAACACCAAGATCCAGCACTCAGTGGAGCAATAACTTCAGAAGAGCTTCTTAAAGCTCTACACAGTACGGAGAGTGGAAAAGCACCGGGTGTAGATGGACTTCCAGCAGAGTTCTACAAGTGCTTCTGGGCCGTCGTGGGGGAAGACTTGCTGGAAGTCTTCAACAACAGCTTAACTGGAGGGTTGCCTCCACTGAGTTGCAGGAGGGCAGTCCTCACGCTACTCCCAAAAAAAGGAGACCTAACCGACATAAAAAACTGGAGACCTGTGTCCCTATTATGTAGTGACTATAAACTGCTCTCTAAGGCTTTAGCCACCAGACTGGGAAGCGTTCGGGAAGAGGTGATCCACTCTGATCAGTCATACTGTGTACCTGGGAGGTCAATATTTGACAACATCTCGCTGGTTCGAGAGTTTTATTTTGTGACATTGAAAGTGTACTGAAAGTTAATGGTGGCTTATGTGCTCCTTTTAAAGTGTACAGGGGAGTAAGGCAAGGTTGCTCTCTGTCAGGTATGCTCTATGCCCTAGCCATAGAACCATTTTTAAACAAGCTAAGAAACGAATTGAAAGTGCTCTCATTTCTGGGTTGTGGGACCACTCTCCATTTGTCAGCGTATGCTGACGATATAGTGGTAATTTTAGACCAACAATATGATATCGACACACTGAGTAGAATCTCCAGGGACTATGGCAAAATATCCTCGGCCAAAATCAACTGGGATAAATTACACTGGGTGCCCCAAAGTGTTTTATATCTACCCAAAGATGAAGGTGGGCAGGGCGTAGTGCACCTACAGAGCAGAACCGCTGCTTTTCGTTTACAGTTTTTACAGAGATTTTTACGTGGTTCAATGTCTGTAGGTTGGAAATGTGTGACCAGTACTATTTTAAAATCTTTTAGGGATCTGGGACTTGACAAACCCTTGTTCTTAATGGACCCTTGAAAGCTGAAGACTGTGGGACTACCTGTCTTTTATCACAATGTTTTTAAAGTGTGGAAACTTTTTAGGACAGAAAGAGCCACAGGCATGAACTCGCTACACTGGATACTTCAGGAGCCCCTCATCTAAGGAGCTCGCCTGGACATCGCAGACAGTGCCCTCACCCAGACACTACAAACATCTGGTCTCATCACGGTGGGACACCTGGTGGACCTGGCTGGACCAGAGCTCAAAGACACCAGTGGAGTAGTGCTCTGTCCTTGGGCTGAGGGAGGAGGAGCAACCACAGTGGAGGTCATTCTACTGTACAAGCAACCATTAACTAAAAGAACTGGGGTCTCATTTATAAAACTGTGCGTAGGATCCCTACTAAAAGTTTACGTACGCCCAAAAGCCAAAAATGCCGTACGCCAAAAAAAATTCCGATTTATAAAACCGTGCGTACGCACTCCTCTAAGCAATGTTCCCTTTATAAATCACAGATCACCCACAGATGTGCGTACGTGAACCAGCCTCAAATCCCGCCGTGTACACGCCCATTTTTAACCATAAATAGTCAATGCAAATCACTGCGCGGGCACGAGAGTGGACCTTGTTATAATGAGTTTTCTCTGCGCTCTGCAGGTTTAAAAATGGGGTGAAGAGCCAGCGTCTCAGGGGGTAGCCACTGTCGCCTGCAGGTTATAATTATATTAAAAGCAACATTGTTATAATTATATTAAAAACAAAATAGTTAGTTTCTACTTTTTAATATTGTTAAACTCACCAAGAAGCCAGCCATCATGTACTGTGCCTGCATTTAGTCTGTTCCCTACACTGTTATGTGTCAAGATAAAGGAATCATGTGTTGAACCAGGCCAGCGTGCCACAATGTTTGTGAGGGTCATGTTGGAGTCACATATGATTTGCACATTAATAGAATGCACATGCTTTCTATTAACATAAGCAAATTCATTTTCAGATGTGAACTTATAGCAACATGAGCGCAGTCAATTGCGCCGATCACATTTAGGAAACCAGACATTGCTGCAAATTGCATTTTAATTTTGGCCTGTTCTCGCACAGTGTAGGGGAACCTGACGTATCGACTACCCATATTAAGTATACCATTCAAAACGAAAGATATTATGGCACTCAGGGACGGCTGTGATATACCAGACCTATAGGGTGAGATGATAGATTCCAATATAATTATTTCATATACAAAAAGGTCTTAGACACAAAGTTGAGGATTACTTATAGTTTTTTTTATATAAATAATTTACCTGTCTGCCAATTCTCGCTGGAAACAGACGGTTGCCAAGAACCCCAGTGTGGTGAGGACTTGTATTTGGACTGGGATGGCATGGTTCCGGCGTGTTGCCCTCTCTAATACTGGACCCAATTCAGCACATAGATCTAAGAGCACAGCTCTAGGGAATCTAAATCGGCTTATTAGCCAGTCATCATCATGGGCCAGGATATCATCATGGTCCCTGAAAACTCGTTCTCTCCTTATTCTGCCATTGGCGTAATCCTCCAACAGTGCCAGCAGTGCCATCATGAAGCATTACATACCCGTGTCACCGGAGGATTTATATGTTTCTAGCAATTAGACTGATTGTTATCACCTTGACAAAATCACAATTAATTTGAGAAAAATTGTAAGACGAAAATGTAATAGTGAACACATGCTTCTTCATGACGGTTTTGTAATGAACACCGTAATAGTTAGGACCGATGATGAGTAGCGATTGTGCTTCATGACTGTATTTGCAGACTTTGACATTATATGATAGCTATATGTACATTAAGGAAAATATTTCGTTTTTACACTGTGTTATGCAGTTCTCTAATAAAAGGGTATTTCATGCTATTCTGTATCACATGTAGTTGCGCCATCTCCTCCTGTGCTCCCGTTGTGGACAATGTGACTGTAAGACAGCGCTGATTATTCATTCATTCATCTTCTACCGCTTATCCGAACTACTCGGGTCACAGGGAGCCTGTGCCTATCCTCAGGCGTCATTGGGCATCAAGGCAGGATACACCCTGGACGGAGTAGCGCTGATTATTATTATTATTATTTTATTTTTAATACATTTTGAATTACGTTTGGATTTTACTAGATGTATATAGCCTAAAACAATCGGCACAAATAACACTGTTGGATTTAATCTTCATGATAATTGGAAATAACGTATGAAATGGAGTGAAAATTAAATGTCATTAATTCTTATAATCGTTCTTCTCACATCTACTGTATTTTCTACAATCTAACTTCAGTTCACGACCTCACCATCTGTGTTGCCAATTCCCTTTGTCTCCAGAATGTGCGTACGCACAGCTCAAAGTTTGCTTAAAGGTGCGCACATTTTCCCGTCAAGTTTGTTTTTTATAGATCACAACCTTTGCGCGAGAACTGGCGTACGCACGTTTCCAGCCCCGTTTTGTGCGTACGCACGCTTTATAAATGAGACCCCTGGAGATTTACAATGGAGAATTCTGCACGGAATCATTGCTGTTAATGCTTTTATCTCAGTCCTGTGTCCAGAGACAAGTCACAAGTCAAGACAATATTTCACACTTTTACGCAGTGTCTCAGACTAAAACCCCTTTTTACCCTTTTGCAGACTGTTTTTAGCGCATTTAACAAATCTTTTTCAGTCCAAACTTTTATCCTGGGGGTAAAATATACTAAGAAAAGGCAAACAGAATGTCAGCTCTTGAACTTTGTTGTTGTGGGTCAGGCAAAGATGGGCATTTAAATCAGCCGAAAAAATAAAGTAGAACAAAGAGGCAGCGATGATGCAAAAATGGTGACAACAGCAATGATAAAGTCCAGGATTCTAGTGGACTTTCACTTTTACAAGAAAACGGCGAACTTGATGATGTTTGAAAAAATCTGGTGCATTAAAAATGCACTCTGCTCAGTTTTTAATGATGAACTGCATTTTGCACAGAACATGTCTTAAAGAACATCATGTACATTTGGTTTTTTATAGTTTCGCACACAAATAAGTTTTAAAGCTATTTTATTTATCATTTTATTTTTATTTATTTTTTTATTCTTTTCCTGCATTAACTTAAATTAAAATTTTTATCAGTCGTTGTTAAAAATCAATCGAAATAAAGGTTTTTTTAAAATAAAAAAAAATCAAATCTCTCTCTCTCTCTGTCACTTTCTTTCTGTCTCTTTCTCTCCCTGTCTGTCTGTCTGTCTGTCTCTCTCCCTCTCACTCTGTCTCTCTCTCTCTGTCACTTTCTCTCTCTCTCTCTGTGGAAGGTAATGAAGAGGAAAGGTAAGCAGAGAATGCAGGAAAACCTGTATGAGATTTTGGACTGGCTGGCGAATGAGCGAGGACAGATGATAATGCAGTTCTGGAGTTGTGTGTTTCAGGAACACATCCTGCAGAAATATCCTTTGCTGCGCAGGCTCCAAACCAGCCTTCTGAATGGTCAGACATCAATTTATCTTCCCTTTCTCTGTTCATCATTAGACTCCATAGATTCACATGACCGTTTTGCTTAAGCAGGCTTTCGTTTGTTTTTTAAATGCTTTATTTTCAAGCTTTGATTTAAGTTTCAGTGACAATATTTAGGATATAAGCTTTTTCTGGATCATATGTTCATGTACAAAGTCTCTGTCACTTAAGGATTTTTCTTGTTTAATGAAACACTCAGCAGTACAAAGAAACTGACAGGAAATGAGGAAAAGCAGGCAGAGCAACAGAAGAGTGGAACAAAGAGAAAGAAAAGCATTGATGAGACAGAGGATGACGCAGGCTGATCCTGTGTCCTGTCTGAGAAGCCTATTTTGCCTACTAACTGGGCTTAATGTGCTTAAGTATAAGAATATGTGGCTTAAATAAATAAAATGGTTGTGTTGAGCCCTGTGATGGGTTGGCACTCCGTCCAGGGTGTATCCTGCCTTGATGCCCGATGACGCCTGAGATAGGCACAGGCTCCCCGTGACCCGAGGTAGTTCGGATAAGCGGTAGAAGATGAGTGAGTGAGTGAGGGTTATGTGTTGATATCTCTATAATTAAAATAAGAAAAATACATTTGAACAAAGAAGAAGCGGAGGACAATGAACAAAAAGAGGAACTAGAGGATCTGCAGTTTAAGCCTGCTGTTCTACCAGTCAGCTGTGGTTCTATGAGAGAGGATTTATATAAAAGCAGATTTGCAGGTTGTTAATTAGAGTTAGGATAAATGTTGTTAAACATTGTGGTGGAAGTGCGTTTGGCAGAATAAGACAGCGGGTTTGGCAGAATAAGACTTAGGCTTATTGCTATCACAAAGGTAGGGTTGGAAATCTAATTAATCTTATTACACAGTTAGCTGCATTTAAATTAAAATATATATATTACTGGACTGTTTTTGGTATCTTTTGCATAGCTGGTTCACTGTTGTATGCTATGTTACTATGCATTTAATAACTTATACCTAAAACAGCTTGCTCTTTTTATACAAAGTGAAGATGAACATCAGTCAATTTAATTTAATTCCACTGGAGCAGCTGATTACTTTTTTTCGCCGCAAGAAGACCGAGATATCATCTCAGCTGGACGACCCACAGCTTTTCTTCGACCATCTCAAAGACCACGGTCTGATATCTGAGGATGTTTACCAGGCAAGCAAGCAACATTTCTAAAATTGAGGAGCTTTTTTTAAACCTTAATCCCGAATGATTGACTTCATCAATAAATCTAGATGTAGAATGTTTAGTGGATCTTAATATTTGATCAGTGTTAATTACTGGACATTACTAGTACCAGGTAACATACTGAAAAAGACGTATTCTAGATATTAAAAGAGCTATAAAGTGAAAGCATTGTACTTGGATTTGTGAGTGAAATTTGAATATGCAAATAATTTAAGGATATTAGTCCCTCCACCACATCCACTTATTATCTGCTTTATTCTTACATTTCATTTTCTAACTTGTTTATTTAGCATTTATTTCCAAACTTTCTGTTGAGAAAGTACCGTTGGAATAAAAGGTCTGTCAGACCCTAGTGAGAATATAACAAAATTAATAATATGATTAGATTTTTAAATCTTTTGCTGTAACGTAACAATGTTAGTAGAAAACTAGCTTGTGCCAGGAAAACCAACAATTGCACAGAATTCCTATATTAAAGGCTTCTCTTGAGTCTCAGCACAGTGGAGTTTGTCTGATTATAATAAACTTTGCTTCTTTCTTTGAGCAGAGGTTAATAAAGATGAAAAGTAAGGAGAGAAGGCAGAATGCTGTGTATAAGGTTTTGGAAAGCCTGGAGAAGGAGCCAAATAAAATAAAGGAGTTTTAGAGTTGTGTTTTTGAGGAGCACATCATGCAGAAATATCCTTTTCTGCGGTCACTACAAAGGAGACTTGACGGTCAGTCACTCAATTTTATTTTTCCTCATATAGTCATATATTATCTTAAAGAAAATTATGTCTCTTTTTAGAATCTTTCTTGCTTAGTCAAAACCTGCCCTGGCCAGAGAAACCGACAGGAAACGAAGAAAAGCAGGTAGAGCAAAAGAAATGTGGAACAAAGAGAAAGAAGAGTGTTGATGAGACAGAAGAGGAGGATGCAGGTCCTTTTTCTGTGTCCAGCTCCAGCCAGAAGAAATTATTAAGTATGTTTATGGCAAAATGATAGAAATAGAAACTGTAAGAATTTGTAGGGATAGATAACAAATTATCAACAATTATAATTATATCATTTGTGACAATGAGTCTATTTTGTCTGAGGAGGACAGGTTTATAATGGAGACTCAGCACTGTATTTTCATTAAAATACCTGGAACCCCTCAAGAGTATGTAATTAAAATAAATGTAGAAAAGAGGTCAATTGTAGTCGATCTTAGTCTATAGGAACTTTTCTCTTGAGCATTTCTTGTTTCAAAACATAATACTGCACTTAAATCCTCTCTCATCACACGTTTGCATGTTTTGCTTTATTACCGGTTTTTAGTCATTATGGACGATTCCAGTGAAGAGGAGCTCAGAAAAAGTGTACACTCAGATCAAGAAGAAAAAGAAGAGACTAATGATTCCAGTGAAGAGGAGCTCAACGAAAGTCTATACTCGGATCAAGAAGAAAAAGAAGAGTCTAATGATTCCAGTGAAGAGGAGCTCAACGAAGGTCTATACTCGGATCAAGAAGAAAAAGAAGAGACTGGTGATTCCAGTGAAGAGGAGCTCAACGAAGGTCTATACTCGGATCAAGAAGAAAAAGAAGAGAGTGGTGATTCCAGTGAAGAGGAGCTCAACGAAGGTCTATACTCGGATCAAGAAGAAAAAGAAGAGAGTGATTATTCCAGTGGAGAGGAGCTCAGCAAAAGTCTACTCAGTATACTCGGATTAAGAAGAAAAAGAAGAGATTCCAGTCTAGACAATGATGATGATTCCAGTGAAGACACTGATGACCTCAGAAAAACAGAGGATATGTCTATGTTTGAGGCTCCTGAGTTACCTGTTAGCTGTGGTTCAGTCACTGGTGATTTACATAAACGCAGATTTACAGGTACGTAACTAGACAAAGACTTATTCTTTTATTCCCTTTTCTTTCACTCAAATATTTCTGACCTGCTAATTCTCACTAACCAGCAATCACTCTGTCAGACTGTCATATCATGTCATTTATCATACTGTCAGAAAAGGTGGGGTTAAAACCAAACCTAAACCCAGGGTTAACTAAAAAAAACAAACCCCAATTTATGTGGGGGGAGCGAGAAGCATGACGCACGGGGGAGCAAGGAGCACTGCAAGGTGCATGGGGGAGGGAGAAGCACTGCAAGGCGCATGGGGGGAGCGAGAAGCACTGCAAGGCGCATGGGGGGAGCGAGGAGCACTGCAAGGAGCATGGGGGAGGGAGAAGCACTGCAAGGCGCATGGGGGGAGCGAGAAGCACTGCAAGGCACATGGGGGAGCGAGGAGCACTGCAAGGCGCATGGGGGGAGCGAGAAGCACTGCAAGGCGCATGGGGGGAGTGAGGAGCACTGCAAGGCACATGGGGGGAGCGAGAAGCACTGCAAGGCGCATGGGGGGAGCGAGGAGCACTGCAAGGCACAATGGGGAGCGAGAAGCACTGCAAGGAGCATGGGGGAGCAAGGAGCAGGAGCACGTCCAGGTTAAGTGAAGTCAAGTCAAGAAGCTTTTATTGTCATTTCAACCATATATAACTGTTGCAGTACACAGTGAAATGAGACAATGTTTCTCCAGGATCATGGTGCTACATAAAGCAAAGACAGAGCTAAGGACTTAGTAAGTTAGTCCTAGATACATAAAGTGCATCTGTCCAATCTGGTGCAAACAGTGCAGGACAAGACAAACAAGACAGACAAGAAAGACAGTTCAAACAAAAAATACAAGACATTACACAAAAGACATTTAAAAAAATAAATAAATAAAAACAGCACCGACCTGTGTAAAGACTGTATGTTCAGTGTAAATACTGTATGTTCAACAATATTGTGTGCAGTAATACTATAATGAACAAGTGTTATAGCAGCAGTTACCTGAGATATTGTAAAGTATTGTGCAAAACAGCAATCAACTGAAATGTGACACAGCATGTGCAAAGAGCAAAAAAACGTGTGCAAAAAAACAGCATGTAAACAGTTTGATGGATGTATATTGGAGTGTGTGTATTTAGTTAGTGTATTTAGGTCTGTGCAGTCCATACAGTTGATGTTTGTGTGTGCTGTGCTCAGTACAGTTCAGCTCAGTTATTAAGGAGTCTGATGGAGAATTAAAATAAGAAAAATACAGTTGAACAAATTTCCGAAATGATAATACAATCAACTGGTTGTGCAGGATGTGCAAAATGATATATAAGAAATGATAGAATAATTATCAAGATGGTGCCGCGGATGGCAGCCTCAGTGCTTAGCTCCTCAGTGTTTGTTCTGTTTTTGTTAGTTTTTCCTGGTCTGTGTCAAGGAAATCCGATCAGTTTCACGAGGGATGAACTGCTGAACATTTGGCAGCACACGTTTTTGAGTATTCCGACGTTTTGCTGCATATTGTAGTTGGTGGAGCTACTGCGCTGTTTAAGCACTTTAGGATGCACAGGGGGGGAAATGCGCCGGCATGCTCGTGAAACTCAGACAGCATGGGTTAAGAACACCGCTGCCTAGCATCCATCTGGCGAATCTCCGCTCTCTTCCCAACAAAACGGACGAACTCCTTCTGCTCGGAAATGACACCATTCCGGACAGCACGCTAAGACTGCCGGGCTTTCAGCTCTTTAGAGCGAACTGCGACGCGGAATCCACAGGGAAATCGCGTGGCAGCTGGACGTGTTTTTACATCAATGAAAGGTGGTACTGATGTAACTGTGTTAAAGAAGATGTGCTGTCCAGATCTTGAAACACTCTTCGTTAACTGCAAGCCGTTCTATTCGCCGCGGGAGTTTTGCTCGTTCATTCTGGTGCGTGTTTACATTCCACCGCAAGCGCACGTGAGCTCGGCCCTACGGACACTCGCTGACATGATCACAGAGAGTGAGCAACAACACCCGGACTCTGTATTAATATTTCTCGGGGACTTTAATAAAGGGTAGTGGTGGTGCAACTGGTTAAGGCTCTGGGTTGTTGATCGGAGGATCAGGGTTCAAGGCCCAGCACAACCAAGCTGCCACTGCTGGGCCCTTGAGCAAGGCCCTCAACCCTCCCTGCTCCAGGGGCGCTGTATCATAGCTGCCCCTGCACTCTGACCCCAACCTCCTTAGTTGGGGTATGTGAAGAAAAGAATTACACTGTGCTGTAATGTATATGTGGCAATAATAAGGCTTCTATGCCCCCCATTCATTCATTCATTCATTCATTCATTCATTCATTAAAGCGAGTCTCTGCTGTGAACTGCCAAAATTACATGTCCCACCAGAGACAGTAACACACTGGATCACTGTTAACCTACAATAAAGGATGCATATCACTCTGTCCCACGGGCAGCTCTGGGAATCTCTGATCACTGCTTAGTTCATCTCATACCGACCTACAGGCAGAAACTGAAATCAGCTAAACTTGTATTAAGGACTGTAAAAAGATGGACTAAGGAAGCGGAGCAGGATTTACACGCCTGTTTCTCTCTCACTGATCGGATGGTTTTTGAAGCTGCTGCCACCGACCTGGACGAGCTCACAGAGATCATATATCAGTTTCTGTGAGGATTTGTGTATTTCTACCAGGACTCACTTAACTTATAACAATGATAAACCATGGTTCACTACAAAACTCAGTCAGCTCCGTCAGGCCAAAGTGTATGCTCACAGAAATGAGGATAGGGTCTTGTATAAACAGGCCAAATACACACTGGAAAATGAGATCAGAGTGGCAAAGAGGAATTATTCTGAAATTCTACGGACTCAGTTTTCCTCTAATGACTCAGCTTCAGTGTGGAAACGTCTGAAAGCCATCATCAACTACACGACACCATCCCCCCACACCGTGGTGAATCAACAGCTGGCAGATGACCTGAACGAGTTCTATTGCAGGTTTGAAAAAGCCCAATTCTCACCTCCTGTAACCCCCGACTCCAACACACCTAAAATTCAGTTCAGTGAAGATGAGGTGTGCCAGGTCTTCAGGAAGAACAAAAGAAGAAAGGCACCAGGCCCAGACATCGTTTCACCAGCCTGTCTGAAAACCTTTACTGATCAGCTGGCCCCCATCTTCACACTGATCTTCAACAGATCACTGGAGCTGTGTGAAATCCCCTCATGCTTCAAAAGCTCCACCATCATTCCCGTCCCAAAGAAATCCAAAATTACCGGACTAAATGACTACAGACCTGTGGCTCTAACTTCTGTGGTCATGAAATCATTTGAAAGACTGGTTCTGGCTTATCTGAAGGACATTACTGGACCCTTACTGGACCCTCTGCAGTTTGCCTACAGAGCAAACAGGTCTGTGAATGATGCAGTCAATATGGGTCTGCATTATGTTCTGCAGCATGTGGACAGACCAGGGACTTATGCGAGGATCCTGTTTGTGGACTTCAGCTCTGCTTTTAACATCATCATCCCATCACTCCTCCAGCCCAAATTAACCCAGCTCTCCGTACCCTCCCCTGTCTGTCAGTGGATCACCAGCGTTCTGACAGACAGGCGGCAGCTAGTGCGACTGGGGAAACTAAATCCCAGCACCCGCACCATTAGCACTGGCGCTCCTCAGGGTTGTGTCCTCTCCTCACTGCTCTTCTCTCTGTACACAAATGACTGCACCTCTAATGACCCCTCTGTCAAGCTCCCGAAGTTTGCAGACGACACCACACTGATCGGCCTCATTCAGAACGGTGACGAGTCTGCCTCCAGACTGGAGGTTGAACTGGCTGTCTGGTGCAGTCTTAACAACCTGGAGCTGAACACGCTCAAGACAGTGGAGATGATCTTGGACTTCAGGAGAAACCCCCTGCTCTGCCCCCACTCACCATCATGGACAGCATTGTGACAGCAGTGGAGTCATTCAGAGTCCTGGGAACCACAATCTCCCAGGATCTGAAGTGAGACATTCACATAGACACCATTGTGAAAAAGGCTCAGCAGCGGTTGTACTTTCTTCGCCAGCTGAGGAAGTTCAACCTGCCACAGGATTTGCTGAAACAGTTCTACACTGCCATTATCGATTCCATCCTCTGCACTTCAGTGACTGTTTGGTTCAACTCAGCTACCAAATCCGATCTCAGAAGACTACAGAGGGTAGTCCAGAGTGCTGAGCGAACCATTGGCACAGAGTGAGCAAAAGGGCAAAGAAAATCACTCAGGACCCCTCACATCCAGCACACTTGCGCTTCGAACTGTTGCCATCTGGTCGATGCTACAGAGCCCTGAGCACCAGAATGACCAGACATAGGAACAGTTTCTTCCCTCAGGCAATCCATCTGATGAACACTTGACATACACAAAACACACAACTTTACTTAAAACACATTCTTACTTATTTATATTTAAATTTGCACATTTATATTTCAATTTGCACATTTTTCCACTGTACATATAACTGTCTATATTATATATGTGTTCATGTCTTGTCAATGTCATTCTGTTTACTCTGTGGAGCTTCTGTACTAGAACAAATTCCTTGTATGTGAAAACATACTTGGCAATAAAGATCTTTCTGATTCTGATGATAGTAATGATAGAGATCCTTTAACTGTACCAAAAAATACGAAAAAAATACCAATTGTATTATTTCCAAATTATTTACCTTGTTATTGCTGTCCAACATGTAGCACCTTGGTTTCTTGTTTCATTGGGATATTAAAATGATCTTGCACATACCTCATGTTGATCCTCCTGTCTCCAGTGCAGAGACATATGAATCCAGTGAATATGTCAAAGAAGAAGCGGAGGACAATGAACAAAAATAGGAACTAGAGCACATGTGTCAATCACAAGGCCCGCGGGCCAAACACGGCCTGCAACGACTTTTAATTAGACCTGCCAACAAATTCTGGTCATCATTGTAATGTGGTCTGTGCTTTGTATAAATATACACCTGTGACAATTACAACATCACTCAACTCAGAGAATTAAGCGAATAACTGTAAACAACGTAAATGCTATCTGAGGTGCATAGATATATACACTAGATGTCGCCTTGGGTACAGCAGTACATTGGAACGAATGCGTCAATAGAGCCGCCATCTTGGTACAGGGGACCCCCTCCTCTTAATGCATCAGCGTCAATGTAGGCAAAGAAATAAAATCACCATAAATCGTCATGAATGCGCTTTTCTGGTTTTTTTGGTTCTTCCAAAGGTCAGACATGTATTTATCATTGAGTCCAGAGAAAATTTAAGGTTTTGATATTAAGATAATCTACTTTTTCACAATATAATGCATAGTGCTAGTAGGTGTAAGTTTATTACTTACATTCTTCTACTTGAGTAAACTTCATATGAACAATCACTACTTACCTTATAGCCTACTGCATGTAACACTGCTACAATGGTGTGACTATACATGTTCATTTAAACATTTGAAATGTATTGGTTTATTAAATATGATACACAAAGCAATTTGCAGCTGGAAGCAAATCACAAATTTGAGAGGAACATAATGTGAAAGTTAGATAGTTGAGGTGCCAAAGACTGTTCCATCTTTTATTTATTCCTGTCCCGCAATAGCTAACTGATGACATCCTTCCAGGACTGTCAGATGAGTTAACCATTTAAAACTGTGTTTAGTTTCCCTGCAACAACAACACAACCTTACACAGTTTCTTCCTGACACTTTTGCTCTGCAGTTGCAGAGTATGAACCTTTGCGACATGGTGTTGTCTCAATTTATGAAAGGTACAGACCAGTGAAATTAAGCTAAACTGATGGTTGTCTATGCCATCTTGAGTCTCAACAATGTGATAATGTCATATTATAATTTTTTTTAAATTAACATACTATAAAAAAAAATCCAAAACCTTTTCATCCATAATCTGATTAAATATGTCCTTAAGTGAAGTAACTTGATAAAAGAGCATTCTGCTTGTGTTAAGTCCAGGACAATCTAATAAAATATGTTTGACAGATAAGGGAATCTTAAAAAACATACATAAAGTTGGGTCTTCACCTTTAAGCAAAAAATCATGGGTCAATTTTTAATGTCATTATTAAGCACTTCGGAATCTACAAACATTGTCGGTTTTCCTAACTGTCACAAGCTAATGGGTAACTAGCATGGATTATCTGCGATCGTTAACCAAGGACTGAAACAAACCAACGTAACCACAAATATAATTTCCTAACATTTAATATCATAAATCACATTCTCTCTTGTGAAATGTAATCCCTTGCTGTCTGGTTTTTATATTTCATTCGTTTGAACATCCAACGCAGCACAGAAGTCCGGCATCGTCCATGAATTTGAAGTACAAGACACCTGTACAAACATGGCAGTGGTTTTGACGCATTTTTAGGACCCCAAGGTGACATTTAGTATAGATATCTATGTCTGAGGTGGGCCAGGTGACTAGTACAATGTCTAAAAAAAGAAAAGTGGGAAACAGAGTATTTATTCTGTGAGTACAAAGAATAGCCAATGTGTCTCATATGTCAAGAGATTTTTAAAGAGTATAATATTAGGAGGCATTTTGAAACAAAACATGATCAGTATGGAAGCATGGATATGGATCAGCGGCTGCTTAAAGTCAAAGAACTAAAACAAACTTCAGCTTCAGCAAAACATGTTTTCTCACATGCACAGTCAGAATGAGGGAGCTGTGAAGGCAAGCTTCATAATTGCAGTCATTCATAAATGACTGTTTTAAGCTACTTTTTTAAAGTACTGTATTAAGTACTGTTTTAAAGTACTGTTTTAAAGTAGGCTACTGTTTCAAAGTACTGTTTTAAAATACTGTTTTACTGTCTTAAAGAAGGCTACTGAAGTACTGTTTTATGCAGTTATGCTGATCAGAAACCTTATTTCTTGTTTTGATTAAGCCTGTGCTGTGACACAGATGTCTAAATATGTTCCAAATCTAAATTAGATTTAAAACCTTTTTTAATCAATAAGGTTTAATGAAAGTTGAGTTTTTTAATACAGGCCCTATTTCTTTAATAAATAAAAAATCCTCTAAATATATGTCTGGCCCCTGATTTTATTCACAACCCTCAGCATGGCCCTTACAGAGTTTGGATTTGACACCCCTGAACTAGAAGATCTGCAGTTTAAGCCTGCTGTTCTACCAGTCAGCTGTGGTTCTGTGAGAGAGGATTTATATAAAAGCAGATTTGCAGGTTGGTAATTAGAGTTAAGATTAATGTTGTTTAACATTGTGGTGGAAGTGGACAAATAGTGCTTTATTTAAAGCAGCAGGTTTGGCAGAATATAGCTGTAATATTACTGCACTGTATATGATTACGATTGCAGGACATGGTCAGAATGGCAGTTATGACAAAATAGGGCAAGGCACAAAAATGTATTAATGATTAGAATGTGTTTTCATTTGTGTGTTCAGGTGGGTCACACAGTAAGAGCATCCACACAGAGGAGGGCTGGATCACTCCTGAGGAGTTTGTAAAGCAGGAGTTAACTCTGACAGACAGACACTGGAAGAAAGATATACTGTGTCACGGAAAAACCCTCGACTACCTGGTGAAGGTAACTTAAGCTACAAATTTGTCTGTGTTTTTCTGTCTCGCTCTCTCAAAAAACAAATTGTAAAGCATATTGTCAAAGTATTAAGGACAAAGAAACAAACTTGAACATGGAACAAAAGATAAAAGGAAGAAGTGAGGAAAAACAAAAACAAAAAGCTTATGTCTTTTTTGTCTTTAGACTATGACTGGTGTGTGCGTGTGCGTGTGAGTATGTTTGTACTTCTTTATATGTAATATGAGTAATTAATAATGTTACTAGATAAAAAAAAACATATTAGAAGAAGATCTACACTAGCTCTAATGTTTAGGTCCATCCATATGTTCTTGTATATAATCTGCTTGCAGAACAAGGTCCTGTGTGTCCATCCATTGTTTTGCGACTGTCAACTTTGCTGCCTGGATGAAGCTGTGAGTCTGAAACCCATGATGGCATCATGATATCAGCCACTTTAATAAATTTTTATAAGGTGAGGTGCTGTTACATTTTCTCTGTCAGAAACCATTGTATGGAAGAAATCAATGAGATGATTGCATTTACAAAGGATTTCTTTAAAGATGGATATTAGGCTGCCTCTGAGCTATAGTCAGAAGGCCTGAGACCAGGGGTGTAATTCCCCCAAACTACTGTTAAAAATTATCACTAGTGACATTTCTAACATATTTATAGCACAATCAATTGGAACCACTGTAGATGTCATTTATTTTGTAACATTATCGGTGTTCTGAATTGAGCGTGATTTAAATCAGATAATTAAAAAAATAAAATTAAATCAGATGATAAAAAAGTTAAATTAAATACTGAAGCCCCCCCATGGTGCACAAGTTGGTATCACCCAACTCTCACATCCCAACACAGCACATGATTACTGCCATTTGACTGTGAAAGCAGATCACAAGCAGCTTTAATGACACTCCACATTATCAACAACACCATAATTGTTCACACTCATCTTCTGTTTACAAGTGATTAAAGAAACCTTTCAATTGACAGATTAACTAATGCACACACACACACACACAGAGAGAGTGTGTGTGTGAGAGAGAGAGAGAGAGAGAGAGAGAGAGAGAGGATTTTGTTGAGAAACTTAATATTTTTACATAAACTATATTTGATTTTTTTTCTTAAATCTGATGCACCAGATATTATGTTTTTCATCGTAGTCAGGGAGCACAGCAGCATAGTGGTTAGCAGGTTTGTCTCACACCTCTCGGGTTTCATTCCAGTCTCTCCCCTGCGTGGGCGGAGTTTCTATGTTCTCCACATACTTTGGAGGCTTCCTCTGGGTACTGCGGTTTCCTTCAACAGTCCAAAAACATGAGTTGAGGGATGAATTGCATCTCTAAAATGAAATCTTTATTTAAAATGAGTGTGTCTGTGTGTGTTTGTGTGTATAGGCTTCATGTTCCCTGTACCCGTGTGGTTCAGAAGATGGATGGATGTACAACTAATCTACAGAACAATATGACCTATTTCAGTATTTTTGCTAATAGAGACAGTTGTAAAAATAGGTGAGAATGGAGTTGTACAGTAGGATTCATGAATTCCCCTCGACCCAAAGCTAAAACTCAACCCAAATACACTTTAGGAGACATTCCTGCCCAAAAGCAAAGTGAACAAAAACAAATGAGAAAGGTAAAAAGGAAGAAGCGTAGAGAAGCTAATCAGGATAGGAAAGAGGAATAAAAAAAAAATCTGAAAGTATAAAACGTGGTTACAGAAATTAAACAATTGAATATGAATTAAATAAAATTATGATTCCAATTGCCATAAATAGATTATTTAAAGGAAATTTTATTTGTAATTTCATTTTATTTTCTTTACATATATTACATACAATTATTTGTATTACATTGCTTTAAATAAAAACAAGGCCTCCCATTGTGAGGACCCTGAAAAGACAAGAAGGTCTAAGTCTGACTCCTTCTTCTAAAGTTCAAACAATAGACTAGGTAGAAGAACTTGAAGAGGATCCTCTGAAGATGCTGAGGCTTTGAAGGACAATCCACTCCAAGGTAATACCAGTCTTGATTTATACTGTCTGCCGTGATAGCAGCTTACTTGTGCAAAACAGGACACACTCCTTCAGTGGCGTGCACAGACCTGCAGTGGGGCAGGGGCGGAAGGACCAAAAAGGGCACTAAAAAAAAAAGACAAAAATATTACTTCAAAAAACATAACCAAATGTACAGATTTTAACTTATTTATGAAATTACCTGTATTTAAATCAGTATTCGTCTATCTGCTGTCTTTTTAAATATTTGAATGACCATCACGATTAATTGGAATGTCTCGCTCAATGGAGAGCAGCAGTAGGTCAGAAAGCCTCTCTTCATTACACAGACTTCGAAGACTGGATTTCACAAGTTTTAACTTAGAAAATGGCCTAACTGTAGAAGTGGAGACAGGCAATGTTGCATAAATTTTTAGGAGTTCAGAAAGAGAGGGGAAAACAGACTCAATCTCATTGTCTTTTAGGCACTTTAGGATTCCTTGTGGATTTTTTGGAAAGCCAGCTACTGGCTGACATGGCCCAAGAGAGCAGCAGAACTGTATGTAGTCGCTATTAACCTGTATTTTAAGCTGATCAACATGAGCTGGGTCTGTTGGAAACTGTAATGTCTGTTCACTTGTACCCTGAATCTGGTATTCAATATCTGCTCCTGCAGCTCCTTCCTCTGTTATCTCTCTATAATTTTCTTGACTCATCTCTTCTTGTACCTCCCTTTCTACCTCTTCCTCACTGAGCCTAATGTCTCCTTGTATTTCCTCACTTTCTTGCTCATCGGCTCTAACATCTCCTTTATCTTTCTCACTTGTCTCAACTGCTTTCCCTTGAATCTCTTCAATACTTTCCTTATCTGAACTGCAGCTCTCTATGAAAAACAAATTGCCATATAATGAATGGAATTAATGGGGACTCCATTTTGGTCCCCACTGGCTTTCAATATATGGACAAAACAAATCATGTAAATATTCAACAGAAGAAAGTCATACAGAATTGAAACATATAGATGATTAAATGAGAGAATAATCAATTTGGGTGATTTATTCATTTAACAAAAATGTCTAAAGTATTGTTTAGACTGTAATATAAGTAATAGCTTACTAGCTTAAAAAAAACAAAAACAAACATAAAAACAAACAAACAGTACTTTCATCTTCATTCTCTCTCCTCAGCCAACTTGTGAGAGGGATGCTACCTTTAGCTGCATCAGAGAGTTCCTTGTGTTTTTTCTTTTGATCCTTTCTTTCCTTGGCATTCTATTAAATTTGTTGATAGACATAGAATGCACACATCAAGCAAAAATAAGGAGATGATGATAACAGTGAGAATCAATAAGATAATCATGTTGAATTCATGTTTAGTTTTGTTGATATTGAAAACTTTATTTGTATTACATGGATGAAGCGTTAGCTATCATTAAATCAAAGATATAAATGTGTTTTACGTTAGAGTTGGACGTGGAATTAGATTTAATTTCACTAAATGCATTTCCTCGAGCTAATGACATGAGCACATTCTAAACTATACTAGCGCCTATTAATGGCCTTGGATAAAAAAAAAAGACATGTCAATGTCAGAAACGTGGCAGCAATGGAGTAATACTTATATCATAATTAATCATAAGTCCCGTGCTACCGCATTCGCTAAGTTTACAACAACATTATGGTAGGATAAATGTCCATTTTCCATGTTACCTGTCTGCTGCTCTTGTTTTGAAGACTCGCGGCTAAGATGTGGCTGCAAAGCGTGTAAAGGTAAATCCGCCTTCCGCTCCACCTCCGAGTATATACGTCCGCCTAATTATTATTTTTTTTTTTGTGTTGTGTTAATTATTATTGTTACTGGCAAATGGTATAGAAGTGTATTGTTATTTATAATAATACTACTAATAAGAGAGGGGCACTTTACACTTTTAGACAAAAGGGGCAGGGGCTTCAGTGTTTGTGCAAACAGGGAAAACTGGATTTGAGAGTTCGGTGAGTTGAAAATTAAACAAGGATTCAGGGTTCCCATGAGCAGGGAAGACGTTCTGAACAGCCCTGTTTTAGAAAACCTGCAACTCAGACACACATTCACACTCAGATCTGAATAAAGAGAACACTTTCTAATTTCTAAACTCAAGGTGCTACAAAGATTTAGTGATGTACTGTCAGATTCCTAGTGCTAATAAAGCATGTGTGTGTGTGAACAATAGGATTTGTACTTTCTGTGTGTTGAAGGCCAGAAAGGGACAGTGGGCTCACATGAACAAGGAACAAGCTTTGGCCAGTCTTTTTACCAGCAACATCTTGGTATACACACACACACACACAGATTTGTGGTAAGACTGGACACTCACCTGTTTCATGCTGGTTTAAGGATATGAAGTGCTGCAGCTGTAGAAAAAGGGACACATTGAGTGTGCGTGTAAAAATAAAACGGAAAAGAAAAAAATGCATCAGAAACCAGTTTTCAGAAGGAAACAAAAGAAGCTCATATTTACAATCGGACAGGAAAATAGTGTACTGACACATCTGATGAGGAATTTCCTTTGCATGTGCTCACTGTTGCAGGTGGAAGTTACGCTTATAAAGTCACTGCGCTGCTGGAAGGACAGCCAGTGAAAATGGAAATCGAGGCAGGTGAATCGTTGCAGGTGATTACCCCTCGTTGATGGGACGTTCCTGGCTGGAGCAACTAAAGGTGGACTGGCCGGTCATACATATGATGACACCTAAAGCCCTGGACCTCAAAGGTGTCCTTGAAAAACACAGTGACGTTTTCAAACAGGAGTTAGGCAGCTTGAAAGGAATCACAATGAAATCGACTGTGGAACAGGGAAGACAGCCAAAGTTTTTAAAGTTTCAGCCCCTGCCATATGCACTCAAACACCAGTCAATGTGAGTAAGTGGGCAATGCCTATTGTTCCAGTTATAAAGAAGGATGGAGGAATAAGGATCTGTAAGGATTTTAAAGTTACTGTAAATCCAGTGTTGTCAGCAGAACAATACCCCTTGCCTCACATTAATGAACTCTTTGCTGGGTTGACAGGAGGACAAAGATACAGCAAAATCGATCTCAACCAAGCATACCGACAGATGCATGTTGAGGAACAGTCCAGAGAACTTCTCACCATTAATACACACAAAGGGCTATTTCGGTACAAATGTTTGCAATTCGGAATTACTTCCGCTCCATCCATTTTTTAGCGAGCGATGGATCAGATTCTAGTGGGGCTTCCAGGAGTTGTGTGTTATCTAGATGACATTCTATTGACTGGCACAGATGACGAGTCGCACTTACAGCACCTGGATGCTACCCTTGCAAGGCTGAAAGAATACGGATTAAGGATAAATGTGAATTTTTGCAGTTTGCAGTCAAAAACTTAGGCCATGTCATTGATGCCTCTGGTCTGCATACATCCCCATCCAAAGCTAAGGCTGTTAGGATTTGACCGGGGGATAGGAGGCAAATGTGACACAGAAGCCTCTTGGAGTCACGTGAAGGGTGATTTATTAGTGCACACACATGGTAACAAACCACAACTTATGGTGTAAGTAATAAAATAATACAAAAAGAAAAATAACTGTACAAAATTTAGCCTATATACAAAATATTTACAAGATAGTTCAGCTAATTCAATTGATCTGAACCACATCAGCAAGAAAACAGCATTTACTCGGTATACCCTCTACAAACACCAACTCCTACAATAACCCAAACCGACTGACTGTGTGGGAGCCATTTTATACTCTTAGTCCCGCCCGTGGATCTAACCATTCTGAAATTTGTAGGGGTTTTTTCCTCTGACTATAGGAACATACAATCATTGGCAACAAAATATACATTAATGAAAATAAATAAACACAAACAAACAATTCAACACACATGCCCAACCACCATTAAGACACCAAAACAATAAATTTTTATACAGGCCTGAACTGGTGTGTGTGTGTGTGTGTGTGTGTGTGTGTGTGTGTGTGTGTGTGTGTATATATTGCCCAATAAATGATAGTTTATAAAAACGTGCGTCTGTGGTTATTTCAAGTCACAGTGCCTTAACCTCATCTTACACTGTGACATTTCCTCCACCTTCTGGTGACACCCCCTGTGGTGTCCTAGACAAAAATCAGCAGTACAATTTTCAGGGCCAGACCTATAGGACACCGTAAACTGAAAGGGTTGCACTGCTAGAAACCACTGTGTAATACGGGCATTATCAAGTGTTTTTTCCAACTGTGCGCTTTCCCACACTTGAAGAGGATAGGTCTCACTGTTTGAATGATTAAACTGGATTCCACTCAATGATTAAGCCTTGTGAATTTCATTCATCCATTTATTTGGCATAGCATTTCTATGTAGCATTAATGTAGGTGAAAAACCGGCTGTCACTTCAGAGTTCTTTGAGTACCCGCTCCCGCACAGTGTTTTTATCAAGCTCTAATACTCCTTTTTTGTTAAGTTAGCGCTGCTCTTTGCCGTGGCGTAAATTCCCAGTGCATAACAATAAAAGCAAAAATGCGCTTCCTTATCCAGCCAAGGCACACGCAACAGACTGTGGATTAGTTTCACCTGGTTCTAATGAGGGAAGGTGAGGCGAAGGGCAGTTTGCCGCAACAGGCATTTGTATCTTTCATTTGGTTTAGCCAAGTCAAGGCTCTATGATCAGTCACCAAGATGAACTCTCTACCAATTAGGTAGTACCTACAGTAAAAGAGTCCAAGGCCCATTTAACTGCCAGGCACTCCTTCTCCACGGTTGAATACCGTGTTTCACGGGGAAGAAGCTTCCTGCTAATTTAAGCAATGGGTTGAAGTTGTCCTTGTTCACCTTGTAAAAGTACAGCACCCAGACCGCGTTCTGATGCATCAGTCTAGACTGTAAAAAGCCAGTTGTCAAGATAACAACGTTGGGCTTATCTATTTTAGTTAATTCAGTGAGTGCTAACACCCTTCTTGAAAAATTATGGATAAATCTTCTGTACCACCCTACTAAGCCAAGGAAAGCTTGTACCTGCTTCTTGGTTGTAGGATGTATTGCTTGCTTGATGGCATCAACTTTCTCCATCTGTGGGCTTATGACTCAATGTCCCAGCACATGACCAAGGTAAGACACTTCCTGCTTGGCAATAGCACACTTGTCTGGACAGATGGTGACTCCTGCAGTCTTAATCCTGGACAGTATTTCCTGCAGATGTCGCAAATGGTCCTGCCAGGATGTACTGAAGATGATTACATCATCAAGATATGCTGCAGCGAAGGCCTCCGTTCCTCGGAGCATCTGATTAACCATCCTCTGGAAGGTGGCAGGTGCCCCATGAAGTCCAAACGGCAGAACCCGGAACTGGTAGTGGCCAAATGGAGTTTTAAAAGCTGTCAGCTAATTGCTGACTGGACTTAATTTGACTTGCCAGTACCCTTTGCATAGTTCAAGTGTTGTGAGGAACTTTGCCTGACCAAGTTTCTCAAGTAGTTCATCAACTCTGGGAATGGGGTAAGGATCAAATGTGCTTATGGAGTTTTCTGAAGTCAAGGCAAAATCTGAGGGACCCATCCTTCTTCGGTACAAGCACAATGGGGTTGCTCCACTCACTAGATGATGTCTCTATGACTTCCAGTTTCTGCATTAACTCCAACTCTTGCTTCATGACTTGCAACCGTCTTTCTGGCACCCTGTACATTTGTTGCCGTATGGGTTTTTGGTCTTTTAAATGGATGTGGTGTTGGACAAGGTCTGTTCTTCCAGGTGTGTCTAGGAACAGTTGTTCTGGAATGCATTCCAGCAGTTGTTGTCGTTGTTCAGCTGACAAATGTTGCAGTTCTAGGTGGCACTCACTTTGATGAACAAGTAAGTATTGCTCCTCTATTTCATCCTCTTCCTCAACAACTCGAACCAAGAGTTCTTTCATAGCATTTTGTGGTGAATGTGGCTGAGAGGGACGTTGATGCCACTGTTTCAACATGTTAATGTGAAATGTCTGTAATGGTTGTTGCTTGGAAGGTATTTCTATTTCATATGTGACTGGACCAAATTTCCTCTTCACCTGATAAGGACCTTCCCATTTTGCTAGGAGCTTGTTCTCTGATGTAGGGAGCAGTAACAGAACTTGATCTCCTGGTGGAAAGGATCTTGATCTTCCTTTTTGGTCGTACCAAACTTTCTGCTTGACTTGGGATGGTTGCAAATTTAATGGACAATCGCTACAGCAGCCCTTTCATTTTAAGGACATTGGAAAGGATTTTCTGCTTACGTGGCTTGTCATTAGCTTCTCAGCTATCCTTCAAGACATCCAGAGGACCTCTAACCCGGTGGGCGAAAAGCAGTTCGAAAGGCGAAAACCCGGTGGATGCCTGGGGCACTTCACGGTAAGCAAACAGGAGGTAAGGAACACCATTGGTTCCGAGTCTTTACCTGGACTCTGACACAAAGTTATAAGCATGGATTTTAATGTTTGGTTAAATCATTCAACCAATCCATCAGTCTGGGGGTGGTAAGGAGTTGTTTGTACTCTCTTGACACCTATTAACTGATAGACTTGCTGCAGTGTGTGACTCTTGAAATTGGGGCCCTGTTCTGTTAGCACCTATTTAGGGATGGCTACGTGTGAGAAGAAGTGTAGCAGTGCTGTTGAAATCTGTTTGGCCGTTACTAGGGATGAGCGAGTACAGCATTATCTGTATCTCTATCCGTATCTGTTAACCATATGAATTATCTGTATCCGTATCCGTACTCGGAGTGGGTGGGGCCTAACCAGGAAGTAGGCGGGCTTGTCTTGAAATGGGCGGGGCTTTAACCGGTAATAATTAATTTGTAATATTTATAACACTAGCTTACTACCTTTATGTTTTTATGAAATACAGCAAAAACGTGTCAGACACTCAGTGTCTGGTTACTGGTTAGAGACAGCTGAAGGTTTAAAAAAGAAAAAAAATCTCCGACAGGCAGAGACGCAATGCGAGTCGCATTCTACCAAGCAAGCACCATGTCTGAACGAACCCACGTTTACCAGAACTCTACTGGTTAGTAAGTACGTATTATTAACGTTACAACCCGAAGTAAAAAGCTGAAGAAACCCTAAACGTTAACGGAAAAGACCCGCGAACCCGAGTGACTGAGGGAGAGACAGAGAGCTGTTGTGTGTGTGACTGTGAGTGAGCAGAGCGAGACACAGCAACACAATACATCTGTATGTGTGTAGGGGAGGGGCGCTGTGACTAGCCTATGACTGTATGGGAGGGGCGCTGTGACTAGCCTATCACTGTAGGGGAGGGGCGCTGTGACTAGCCTATCACTGTAGGGGAGGGGAGCTGTGACTAGCCTATCACTGTAGGGGAGGGGCGCTGTGACTAGCCTATCACTGTAGGGGAGGGGCGCTGTGACTAGCCTATCACTGTAGGGGAGGGGCGCTGTGACTAGCCTATCACTGTAGGGGAGGGGCGCTGTGACTTGCCTATCACTGTAGGGGAGGGGTGCTGTGACTAGCCTGTCACAGAACGCTGACACAATCAGCTACCCAATGATGATTTTCATTCAATCCGAGCACAGATATTGACTCGTATTACTCGTATAATACTCGTACTCGGCAGAAGTGCTTTATCTGTACCGGATACTCGTTTCAGCCGAGTATCCGGCTCATCTCTAGCCGTTACGTCTCTAAGGGGATAAGCCTCAGGGTATCGAGTAGCATAATCACAGATCACTAGTATAAAACTGTTACCTCTCTGGCTTCTTTCATGATGCCCAACATTATCAACCCCTATTCTTTCAAAGGGTGTTTCTACAGCAGGAATAGGCAGTAATAGTGCACTGGCAGGTGCTCTAACCTTTGTCAATTGACACTCTGGACAGGATTTACAATACCCCTTCACCTCAGTGTAAAAACCAGGCCAATAAAACCTCTTGGAGATTCTCATTAGGGTTTTCATGAAGCCCAAGTGGCCTGCCCATGGAATATGGGCCCGTGGGTATATGCTTTGGGTACCAAAAGCTGTGTTCCTTTTTCCTTTGTCTGTCTGTATAGAAGGCCATTCTTTACTAAAAATCTCTCACTACACAGAGAATTCAAAACTGAATCATTGTCAACTTTTTGAAAGTATTCAGACAATGTAGAATCATCCCTTTGGAGTTTGGCTAATTCGTTGGGAATGATTAGCTTGCTTCCACTGATTTCAGACTCCATCAACTCAAACTGTAACTGGTCTGAGCTGTCAATCAGATCTATAACCCAATTCCTTCTTTTCTGCAGTCTGTGTTCCTTTTGCAACCCCTGTCTCACCTACACTTTCCTCAGTGAAAATGGCATTTCTCTAAGGGTGCTCTGTCACATTTTGAGCCTGAGCTCTAGTGACTACCCCACGCCACAGGCTTCTCCTGCACCAAATCAGCTAGAACTGGCATATCTATACCTAGCAAAACTGGGTAGGGCAAATCTGCTGCAATACCAACGTTCATTAAGTATGGTCGCTTGTTCACATCAATATAAACTTCAGCAGTGGGTAAATCTGCTATGTCCCCATGGACACAACACACTGAAATCTTGTCTTCAGACCACAAATCTCTGTTTACGTACTGAGCCTGTACTAAGGTCCTTGTACAACCTGTGTCTACCAGGGTTGTTAGTGGTTGTCCATTTAACAAAACTGTAAGGGTGGGCTCCCTGGGGGAACTATCATAAGTTGTAGGGGTGGGTCTAGGTACATAACACAACCTTGCTGATTTGGGCTTTTAAAGTGGGCAATGTGGGCTTGTGTGACCTGGTTTACCACAGTTATAACAGATAACATCAATGTTGGGCTTGCTCGGATGTGTGTCTATGGGTGCTGTAGCTTTAGGTGGTGTGGGCTCAGGGTGGGTGGGATGTAAAATCTGGGCTTGGCTATGAGAGTACAAACTTCCAACCCCTCAGACTTAACTCTTGCTGCTTGAAAGCTTCCAGCATATCCGAAGGTTTCAGAAAATCCTTTACGACCTGCAACATAGGCTTCAACTAGTTTAGCTGCCTCTTTTAATGTAATGGGATCTCTCTCTTTCACCCAAGTTCTCACCTCTGGGTACAGCACCTGCATATACTGCTCCAACACTATGGTCTCCATCAGGTCTGTCTTGCTGCTTTTCTTTAAACTTCACCCACATATAGAACAGATCCTTTAGGCTGACATGACAACCATCCATTGGTGACTCATCAGCAGGTGTGTTCAGTGTTCGAAATCTCAGTCTGAAGGTTTCTACGTTGATTTCATATTTCTTGAGGATGTCTTCTTTGACTCTCATAGTCAGAGGTATAGGCAGGTGACATGGCAACAAACGCACTTCTTGCTTTGCCAGTGAGCAGGGGAACCAGATGAATAGCGACAGTATTCCTTCGGCCATTTGTATACTTCTGCCAGTCTCTCAAAAATAGTAAGAAAATGTTCTATATCATCAGTGTTTTGCAACTTAGGCAGTTGAGGTAGGTGATCAAAACCTCAAGCCACTGACCATTCAGAAGAGAGAGCTTCTTGTCAGGCATGCTCCAGATCCATCTGCATCTGAGTGACTTGATGAGTGAGGACCTTGTACTGCTGTTCCCATCGGGCTGGTTCTTCCTCTTGCCTCTCCTCCCTGTTCTTCTGATATTGTAGGAATGATTGGAACATTCCTGCCAGAGCTGCAATGGCTGATTCACCTGTGGTGTTAAGGGTGTCCACATGTGGCACCTTTCTCTTCCTCCACATCAACATCAGCTGCTACCTGGTCTCTCCTCTTCTGCAGCATAGTTGGATTCCTATGTCACTCTAGATCCCACTTCTGACACCAACTGTTAGGGGATAAGGCAAATGTGACACAGAAGCCGCTTGGAGTCAGGTGAAGGGTGATTTATTAGTGCACACACTTGGTAACAAACCCCAACACACGGTGTAAGTAATAAAATTAGAAAAAAAACCACACAATTCAACACACATTTCCAACCACCATTAAGACTTTAAACACCAAAACAATACATTTTTATACAGGAATGAACTGGTGACACCTATGATGTCACACAAAAATGGCTGCTCAGCATGGTATGTGTATAAAAGTCCCAGTTTGTATATTGTACAGGTTTGGTTCAGGAAAATAGAAACTGGTGTGTTTGCAATCTTTGTGTGTGTGTGTGTGTGTGTGTGTGTGTGTGTGTGTTGCCCAATAAATTATAGATAAAAACTTGTAGACAGTAGATAAAAACTTGTGTCTGTGGTTATTTCAAGTCACAGTGCCTCAACCTCATCTTACACCAGGTTTCAGCAACCCGCGGCTCTAGAGCCGCATGCGGCTCTTTAGCGCCCCCGTAGTGGCTCTCCCTGGAGATGTATGAAAAATGTATGAAAATGGAAAAAAAATTTGTTTTAATATGGTTTCTGTAGGAGGACAAACATGACAAACATTCTTAACGTTTTCCAATGCTTTAAAAACTTGTATAATAAATATTAATGTGGTAAAGCTTTCCACATAGAAACGAAACTGATATGAAACAGTAATAAACACAAGTTTCAGAATAAAAATAAAAAGTTGTTTGTCACGACTTGTGTAATTAAATTCATTCATAACATTCTTCTTACCATAGTTCCTCCTGTACTCCTGTCTTCTCTTTCCATGTTCTTCTTGTCTTACTATACTGTCCTTGGGGTCATCTCAAAATTTCCTATTTGTACCCCCAGTTATTAAATTTAATAAGTAAAATTTTTGTCACTAAAGACCATTTTTTATTCGAACTACAGAGTCCTTTTCTGTTGAAGAGAGGTCTAGAACTCGATTAAAAGTTTTATTTTTTTTGTTCTAGATTTTAATGTTAGAACAGTGTTGTTAAATAAATATATTCTATTCATGAAGTATATATATAAGTATAAAATATATTCTACTCCTGCCAGACCACAACAATTAAATTTCAAAATTTCTGTCAACAAAGATTTGCGTCATAGCCTGCGACATACATTTTGGCAGTGCCAGGCAGGTGGCTGTTGCAAACAAACCGGCAGGTGTGTCATAGGCCATGGATCCCAAAGAGAAAAAGAGAAAGATAGCTGATGAGAACAGAGGATTCAAGGAAGAATGGACCGAATCATTTGCTTTCATTGCCAATGCGGAAGGATTACCTGCATGTGTGCTTTGTAATGAGAAGTTGTCAAATAGCAAAAAGAGTAATTTGGAAAGACATTTCCAGGGAAGGCATGCTAAATTTGCAGCCGACCACCGAGTTGGGAGTGAGAGAAAAAATGCGATTGCAGTACTTCTGGAGAAATTAGAGGAGCGCAAAGATAGATTTAAGAAGTGGATTATATCGTATCGTACCAAATATCGTACAGCAGAGTAGTCACGTGGTGTGTCATTCTCTTTAGGATGTGCTGCAGGGAAAATAAACATTTAATCATGAATGTATTTGTAGCCTAATTAGTCATTTTGATAGTAGGCTTATATAGCTAATATACACTTACAGCCTGTGTTGCATTCATATAAGGCTTAAATAAGGCTTTTAATTTTTTGCGGCTCCAGACAGATTTGTTTTTTGTTTTTTTGGTCCAATATGGCTCTTTGAACATTTTGGGTTGCCGACCCCTGTCTTACACTGTGACAAAAGCCATTGTGGATGCTCCAGTACCCAGAAATGTCAGCCAGTTACGGTCTTTCCTCGGCTTACTTAACTATTATTTCCATTTCATTCCAAATATTGCTACGCTGTTGAAACCTCTGCACAAATTGTTATGTCATGAATTTAATTGGAAGTGGAGCTCTGAATGCCAGGAGTCATTCAGTAAAGCAAAGGAGACACTTTTAAGGTCAAATGCCCTCACTCATTTTGACCCTGCTCTTCCTATCCCGCTGGCCTGCGATGCTTCCCCATATGGTGTCGGAGCTGTCTTGTCCTACATCATGCCCAATGGTCAAGAGAGGCCAATCGCATTGCCTTCCAGGAGTCTGAGCAAAAATTGAGAGAAAATTGAGAAAAAAGCTAGGACGTGTACCTCATTCCAGCAGATACGAAACGCACCACAACTTGCACCGCTGCACCTGTGGGAATATCCTGAAAAACCATGGCATCGCATTCATATTGATTTTGCAGGCCCAGTCGAGGACAAAATGCTGTTGGTGGTCATGGATGCACACAGTAAATGGCCTGAGGTGGCCATTATGAAATCTACTATATGAAAAGACAATTGAGAAACTGGGAGAAATTTTCAGTAGATTTGGATTTGTAAAAACATTTCTACAGTTGTATATCCTCTCACTTCCCTACTTAGTCCATCCAAGCCATTTATGTGGTCTAAAGAGTGTCAGGACGCTTTTAGTAATGTTAAAGCACTCCTTTGTAATGCACCTGTTCTTGTGACTCCAGACTGTGCCTTACCTGTGCTGGGTCTATCCTTCTTCAGGAGGATAAAGATGGCATAGATCACCCCATTAGTTATTTTTCACGTAAGTTTAATAAACATCAGCTGAACAATTCAACCATAGAGAAAGAAGCTTTAGCTCTTATACTTGCATTACAACATTTTGAAGTTTATGTTGGCTCTAGCAATCTGCCCGTTATTGTCTTTACTGATCATAATCCTCTGGTTTTCTTTTCACGTATGTTCAACCAAAATCAACGATTAATGCGATGGTCTTTGTCGTTACAAAACTTTAACTTGGTAATTAAACATAAGAAAGGAACAGAAAATGTTTTAGCTGATGCACTTTCCAGAATTTAAAAAGTGCTCTTGTATTGTGATTTGTGAGCAGGTGTTTGTTCTTAAGGGGGGGAGTGTTACGTCTGTGTGGGTGTGTCTTTGTTTTGTTTATTCTTTCTTGTTTTCTCTCTCTCTCACACTGTCCATCTTCAGGTCCATCCTCATTTTCCCATTGGTCCTCTGAACTGTCAATCTCCTGGCTTTAAAAGTGACGTCATGGGTCTCTGCGCCAATCACCACCATCCCATCCTTTTAAGAAAGGACGCCAGATGGCTGAGAGTTAGTCTTATCGGCTCATTCATCCTTATTGTTTGTTTAAATACCTGATGTTTGTGAGTTTATCATTGTGTGCTGCTTATGTCATACCCGTTCTTTTTGTTCCATCACCATTTGTAAATGTTGTTGGTGACTCGTTTCCCTGTTAAAGGGGGAAAAGCTGGCAGGTAAGAGGTCGCGCGACATACATTGTACACACGTAGGATAACTTAATACTGTATTAGATACACTAGTTTAGGAGTGAGTGCCGTTTTATGTTTCAGCTAGTTAGAGTAGTTTAGGTAGGGTGTGTTTACGCTGAAGACCTTTTTGTTCCACATTTTTATTTATTTGTCAGGTTAGAGAGTCAAACAAAATTAGTTAGTGTTGTTTTGTTTTGTTATTAGGGGTTCAAGCGCGAAGCGCTGGAAACCTATTGTTTTCGGTAGGATTTTTATTATTATTAGGGGTTCAAGTGCGAAGCGCTGGAAACCTATTGTTTTTGTTAGGATTTTTATATTATTATTATTATTATTATTGTTCCGCCCTACAAACGATGCAGCCCAAACCGTAAGGCCTAGAGAGCTGAAACTTGGTCAGATGGTAGTACTGGTCACAGTTACTCAGGCCCAAGGACTCAGTGAAATCGGCCAATAGGGGGCGCTTCAGCGCCCCTCAACGCGTTTGTGCCCATAACTCCTAAACCGTATGTCCAAATCTCAAGTGCTTTATATCATTTGATAGGTCTTCACATACTGAACAACTTTGCCTCTTGGACCATTCTGTTTCAAATCTGTTTCCACATGTCTTTAAAAGCCTGAAAGACCCTAAAGTCTTGAAAGGCCCTAAAGTCTTGAAAGGCTTTAAAGTTTTGAAAATCCTTTAAGGCCTTAAACTCTCTAAAGGCCTTAAACGCTTGAACCCCAGGAAACGCTGCTTGCAGCTTTAATTAGGGGTTCAAGCGCTAAGCGCTGGAAACCTATTGTTTTTGTTAGGATTTTTATTAGTTATTATTATTATTATTATTATTATTATTATTATTATTATTATTATTATTATTATTCCGCCCTACAAACAATCGTGCAGCCCAAACCGTAAGGCCTAGAGAGCTCAAACTTGGTCAGATGGTAGTACTGGTCACAGTTACTCAGGCCCAAGGACTCAGTGAAATCAGCCAATAGGGGGCGCTTTAGTGCTTAATAAATATACACAATATTGATATCATTTGATAGGTCTCCACATACTGAACAACTTTGCCTCTTGGACCAATGCTGTCAATCAAATTGTTCATTAATTATTCTTGATCAGGTGAAAAACCTACTTTTGCGAACTAGTCCTAGGTTTTTCGCCTGATCGAGACCAATCCAGTGCATTAATATTCTCTGGAGTCTCAATTTCAATAATTATCGAAAAAAGTGGAAATTTTGATTCATCGTCACTAAGGGGCCCCAAAATGTTCGAACATGGGTGGAGCCAACTTTTGCTAAAATAGCAATAACTCAAGAATTAAATGAGCTATCAACACCAAACTTGGGAGACATGTGAAAGAGGTCAAACTGAGGTCACAGTTCAAAAACCGCGGCGGTTGGCCTCTTGGTGGTGCTATGACAGAAAAATCACTAAAAACAGCTCTAACTATGCAAGTGTTGGTCTGATTGACTTTAAACGTGGTGTGCAGTGTCTTTGTCCAAGGTGCCTTGAGTGTATATAAGGACATTGGCGTGTCTCAAAAAACATGGCCGCTATCGGCCAATGAAGTTTGAGCACCAATTAGACAAGGTTAATGGAGGCCTATCGGAATGGAACTCGGTGGGCATGTTCGACACGTGGTCCTAGAGGTCTGTAAGAAATTTGAAAGAAATCGGCCACTAGTTGGCGGTAAAGAGTTTTTACGCCACTGTAATTACGTAGTGCTTAATAAATACACACAATATTGATATCATTTGATAGGTCTCCAGATACTGAACAACTTTGCCTCTTGGACCAATGCTGTCAATCAAATTGTTCATTAATTATTCTTGATCAGGTGAAAAACCTACTTTTGCGAACTAGTCCTAGGTTTTTCGCCTGATCGAGACCAATCCAGTGCATTAATATTCTCTGGAGTCTCAATTTCAATAATTATCGAAAAAAGTGGAAATTTTGATTCATCGTCACTAAGGGGCCCCAAAATGTTCGAACATGGGTGGAGCCAACTTTTGCTAAAATAGCAATAACTCAAGAATTAAATGAGCTATCAACACCAAACTTGGGAGACATGTGAAAGAGGTCAAACTGAGGTCACAGTTCAAAAACCGCGGCGATTGGCCTCTTGGTGGTGCTATGACAGAAAAATCACTAAAAACAGCTCTAACTATGCAAGTGTTGGTCTGATTGACTTTAAACGTGGTGTGCAGTGTCTTTGTCCAAGGTGCCTTGAGTGTATATAAGGACATTGGCGTGTCTCAAAAAACATGGCCGCTATCGGCCAATGAAGTTTGAGCACCAATTAGACAAGGTTAATGGAGGCCTATCGGAATGGAACTCGGTGGGCATGTTCGACACGTGGTCCTAGAGGTCTGTAAGAAATTTGAAAGAAATCGGCCACTAGTTGGCGGTAAAGAGTTTTTACGCCACTGTAATTACGTAGTGCTTAATAAATACACACAATATTGATATCATTTGATAGGTCTCCAGATACTGAACAACTTTGCCTCTTGGACAAATGCTGTCAATCAAATTGTTCATTAATCATTCTTGATCAGGTGAAAAACCTACTTTTGCGAACTAGTCCTAGGTTTTTCACCTGATCGAGACCAATCCAGTGCATTAATATTCTCTGGAGTCTTAATGTCAATAATTATCGAAGGAAAGTGGAACATTATCTTTTGGCTTGCCATTAAAGGATTATTTATGAAATGGGCGTGGCAAAAAATAATTCAAAGCCTATAACTCATAAACGAAAAGTCTAATTTAAACGACACTCATTGAGCACATGTGACATATGACCTTCAACAATCATGCCAAGTTTTATCTTTATCGGATGATAGGTGGCCCTGTAATTGGCAAAAAGCTGCACACCATGTATTTTCAATGGACTGCGTTGGCTGTAAATGGGCTTTTCCATTACTGATGTAATTGCATATAGGTTACAAATAATGGAGTGAGTATTGTGTGTTAATTGGGTAATGTGACACCAGTGAGCAGTGTGATGCAAGTGAGCAGTGTGACGCCAGTGAGCAGTGTGACGCCAGTGAGCAGTGTGACGCCAGTGAGCTGTGTGACGCCAGTGAGCTGTGTGATGCCAGTAAGCTGTATGATGCCTGTGACCTGTCTAATGCCAATAAGCTGAATGATGCCAGTGACCTGTGCGATGCCAGTGAGCTATACGATGAAAGTGTGCACTGTGATGAAACTGAGCAGTGTTATATAAGTAACCTGTGTAATGAAAGTGAGCTGTGTGATGCAAGTTAGCTGTGTAATGTAAATGAGCAGTGTAATACAAGTGACCTGTATAATATAAGTGAATAATGTGATGTGCACTATAATTGTTGAAAAGATATATAAACCATATATTTCCAATGGATTGCATTAGCTATAAAAACCACTAGATGGCAGCAGAGGATCACTCGTTGGCTCATTCTATTCAGCATGTTTTTTCCTAGGAATTTATACTTAAACATTTTAAAATCATCTTCATATCATTTGTTAGGTCTAAGTTTTCTGAACCACTTTGCTTGTACAACCAGTGCTGTAAATCAAATCATTCATTAAATATATAACAAATATGTATATTTAAAAAACTACTTTTGCAAGTTCTATAAGTTTTTACTTAATGTCAATGAAATAAGTTCAGTAAAATTCCTTAAACGCTTGAACCCTGCTTGCAGCTTTAATTTATTTTACATTTACATTTCCTTTAGCACAACTCTCGTCCCTTTTCCCCCGTACCTCTCCTTTCGTTAATTGTCCTGTAAATACTGTCAATAGTTTCACCGTCTTTATTATTCCACATTATTATTAATATTATTATTATTATTATTATTTTTACTATTTGTATATAACATATTCACTTACTGTAATATTTTGATTAATAAACTTTCACATCGTTTGAATATGTGTTTTGTCTTCACCCTTTCACACATACTCCTGGGAATAATTTCCTTTTTTTTGAGTGTTACTTCCCTAAATACTCATAGACTATTATTGGGTCATAACTGGTTACACAACAGGTTACGCCCTTGCTCTCTTATTGGTTATTAAAGTCACTTCACTTCTCTGTAACAAATCCTCCCTTCTCACTTAGTCTTATTCAGGATCACAAAGGTAAGTATTTTAACTGCATTTCAATCTGTTTCTTATGTCTATTCTGTTTTATTCTGCTCTGCCCGAGCTGCTGTTTTACTGTATACTGTTGAAGCTACTATAGGTGCCATTTCACTTATATGCCACATAAATAAACAACATGATGCAATTCTGTTTTATTTTATTCATATTTAGTTCGGGTTTCCATTTTTAGCTTTGTGCAAGTGCATTATTGTATGTTATTGGACATTTAATGCTTGTTTCACACTTTTTTGGATTTTACATTTAAAACTTCTGTTTAAAATGTGTTACATTTTACATTTAAAACTCAGACCTCACATTTTCACATTTTGGTTTGTTTTTTCAGAATCAAAAAATGGACATCAAAATTCTACTGGATTTAGTACCCCAGGAGAATCTAATTAAATTTCTTCGTTGCAAGAAAACGGAGATCTGCTCGTACGTGAACGATCCTCACACGTTCCTCAAGATTCTCAGAGACCACGAGCTGATACCTGACGATCACTACGAGGCAAGAATACAAGATAAATGTTGTGTATTGTACAACAACTCAATAAGTTATTTTAATAACGGCTTGACATAATATTGCACACTTCAGTGTGTTTTAGTGTTCAGTGTGCGGTTGTAAACATTTATTCACAAGTATCTGTAATGTCTGACCATGATACAGAAAGTGAAAGCGTTGTAAAGGCATTTTCAAAGGAAATTACAGCAAGCATAATGCAAGGACTCTACTGCATATGATTCAGCTTACTTCCTACATCAGACTGGCTTTATTTTTATATTTTATATTTTTATTTTGTTTATTTAACATTCATTAAAGATATCTTCAGGGTCAGTGTGTTCAGTGAAATCACTTTAATGTTGCACTTCAACAATTCAATACATTGTCAGATAAATATCTCTCTCTCTCTCTCTCTCTCTCTCTCTCTCTCTCTCTCTCTGTCCGTGTGAGACGGAAACTGCGTGATGTGGGTGTGGAAACCACACCTTGTTTAGGTGTAGAAACACCTAAATGTTACCTAAATGAGAAATGTTACAAACTACAACATGAAACCTAAACATACAACAAAAGGAACTGTTCTTATAATAAACAACGACTGACTGACATCCTAAATATTTGAAAAATATATATTTCATTATATTTATGTTTTGCCATAATTTATCCATAATTTATATTTATGTTTTGCCATTTCTCCATCTGTCTCTTTTTCTCTCTCTCTCTCTCTGTAGAAGGTAATGAAGAGGAAAGGTAAGCAGAGAATGCAGGAAAGCCTGTATGAGATTTTGGACTGGCTGGCGAATGAGCAAGGACAGATGATAAAGCAGTTCTGGAGTTGTGTGTTTCAGGAACACATCCTGCAGAAAAATCCTTTACTGCGTCAGCTCCAAACCAGCCTTCTGAATGGTCAGACATCAATTTATCTTCCCTTTCTCTGTTCATCATTAGACTCCATGGATTCACATGACCGTTTTGCTTAAGCAGGCTTTTGATTGTTTTTTAAATGCATTATTTTCAAGCTTTGATTTAAGTTTCAGTGACAATATTTAGGATATAAGCTTTTTCTGGATCATATGTTCATGTACAAAGTCATTTAAGGATTTTTCTTGTTTAATGAAAAACTCATCAGTACAAAGAAACTGACAGGAAATAAGGAAAAGCAGGCAGAGCAACAGAAGAGTGGAAAAGAAAAGCATTGATGAGACAGAGGATGACACAGGACTCATATTTTGCCAATGAAGAAGGCCGGATGAACCCCTTCTTCAGCTCCTCCTCAATGTATTCATTCATGGCCGCTGATTCCGGCTGTGAGGGGGAAAAATTCTCCCTCTAGACGGTGTCGCTCCTGGCATGAGTTCGATGGCGCAGTCGCAGGGGCGATGTGGCGGTAATTCAGTGGCCTTGGTCTTGCTGAACGTCTCTGCGAGGTCCTGGTACTCGGATGGGAGTTCAGGGATATCAGATGTGGAAGGCGTGATGTTCGTCGTGTTTAGTTGGAGCGGCCCCTCCGCGGCTCGGTGGTGTGAGGTAAATACCCTGCCTCAGCTCGAGATTGATAGTTCGGGCCAGGAGATGACGGGGTTATGGAGCCTGAGCCAGGGTAATCCGAGGATGAGGGCGTGTCTGGGGGAATGGATGATGTGAAAGGAGATGCGCTCATGATGGTGGTCCCCCACTTGTAGGCTGAGGTCCCTGGTGAGACGTGTGATGTGTCCCTCTCCAAGCGGCCGCCCGTCTATCGCCTCCACTGCTAAAGGGGAAACACAGGGAATTACCGGGATGTTATGGCTGTGCGCGAATTTCCAAGACATAAAATTCCCTGTTGCGCCCGAGTCGATAAGAGCGAGTAGTTTAATTCTCTCTCCTCACACCTCGAGTTGTACGCTGATCTGAGCGCAGTTCTGTGATTGATGGATGACAGAATCTCGACTCATCGGGTTATTACACCTGTTCGGTGTTCTGGTCAGGCAGGTTGACAGTCTGTGTCTGGGTTCCCCGCAGTAGAGACAGAGCTGGTGGTGGAAGTGGCGCGCTCGCTCTTCAGGCGTGAGGCATGTGAAGTCGATTTGCATAGGCTCGGGGTTCTCGGGGTGCGCAGAGCGCACAGCAGCGCGTGCGGGGCCTCGGTAGGAGCGCATCAAGTTGTCAAGCTGGATAGAGAGATCCACAAACTCAGCTAGGCTCGTCTCGGCAGGCGAGTTCGGCTTATAGGTCCGGATTTAAGCTCTTGCGGTATAGTAGTCTCAGGGGGCATTCCTCCCAGCCTGTCCCAGGAAGCCTCCTCCGCGCTCTCTCCCATGGCGGAGTGGTCGAAGACCCTACGGAACTGCGCGAGGAAAATCTCGAAGGTGGGGAAGGCGTTTTCTCCCCACACTGCGGTGGCCCAGTCCAGCGCCTTGCCGGTGAGTAGCGAGCAGACAAAGGCTACGTGGCTGGCCTTGGTCGGGTACAAAGCTGGTTGCTGCACCACGAAGAGTGAGCATTGCATGAGAAAGCCCCTGCACTTCCCGGGATCCCCGTTAAACTTCTCTGGAAAGGCTAGTCGGGGGCTGGTGGTTGTGGGAGCGGGGTACTTGGCAGCTGGAGGAGCCATTGCTGGCAGCTGAGGGCTCGGTGCTCCGGTAGCTCCTTGCAGGCTCTGCAACGCTGCGGCGAGATTTTGGGTGAGCGTGGTGAGATGCGTCAGCTGTTGGTGGTGGCCGGCGAGCTGCTGCGCTTGGCCGGTGAGTTGGGTTGCAAGCTGAATAACAGCTGCTGGCTCTTCTGGCGGTGAAGTCTCCTGTAAGGAGGCATCGTATTGAGGATCCATTGAGGATGAGGATCCATTTGCAGCGTTTTTAATGAATGCACACACAGAGTCAGACAAGCAGGGTCAGAGCAGGCAAACACGGATATCAGAGGGTAGACAGAGAACGGCCACGGTAAACAGGCAGAATGTCGGGACAGACAGCAAACGATCAGAAAGGTCAATAATCAGAAACAGAATCGGAACCGGAATATCAGAAACACGGAAACGCTCAGAATGACTGTAGTAACAAGTCGAGACTTTGCACCGGGGTGAAGTTCAAGTGCAGCTTAAGTAGCGAGCGGTGATGAGGAACAGGTGGCGGTGTAATCAGTGTCGGTGATGGATGTTGGGGAGTGTAGTCCGGAAGCAAGTACTCCGAGACGCTTCTCTGCGTTGATGTTCAGGTGTTGTGTGTGGTGTGCAAAATGCTGTAAATGTAAATGTTATGTAATTATAGTATTAATAGAGATCCTTTAACTGTACTAAAAAATACAATATCAAAAAATGATATTGCACAAACCTTGTGTTGATCCTCCTGTCTCTGTTAGGGCCACAGGCCAGTGCAGAGACAGATGAATCCAGTGAAGCGGTATTAATTCCATTAGAGCAGCTGATTACTTTTTTTCGCCACAAGAAGACAGAGATATCATCTCGGATGGAAGACCCACAGCTTTTCTTCGACCATCTCGAAGACCACGGTCTGATATCTGAGGATCTTTACCAGGCAAGCAAGCAACATTCCTGAATTTGAGGAGCTTTTTTTTTTAAACCTTAATCCTGAATGATTGACTTCATCAATAAATCTAGATGTAGAATGTTTAGTGGATCTTAATATTTGATCAGTGTTAATTACTGGACATTACTAGTACCAGGTAACATACTGAAAGATGTATTCTAGATATTAAAAGAGCTATAAAGTGAAAGCATTGTACTTGGATTTGTGAGTGAAATTTGAATATGCAAATAATTTAAGGATATTAGTCCCTCCCCCCACATCCACTTATTATCTGCATTGTTCTTACATTTCATTGTCTAACTTGTTTATTTAGCATTTATTTCAAAAAGAAAATGGCTTGATGTAGAGTTTTGCACTGTTGAGAAAGTTGTAGAATAAAAGGTCTGTCAGAGTCTAGTGAGAATATTACAAAATGACTAATATGATTTCAAACCAACAATTGCACAGAATTCCTATATTAAAGGCTTCTCTTGAGTCTCAGCACAGTGGAGTTTGTCTGATTTTAACAAACTGCTTCTTTCTTTGAGCAGAAGGTAATAAAGATGAAAAGTATGGACAGAAGGCAGAATGCTGTGTATATGGTTTTGAAAAGCCTGGAGAAGGAGCCAAATAAAATAAAGGAGTTTTGGAGTTGTGTGTTTAAGGAGCACATCATGCTGAAATATCCTTTTCTGCGGAAAATACAAGACAGCCTTAACAGTCAGTCACTCAATTTTATTTTTCCTCATATGGTATGACTTGCTTTTTTATATCCAGAATATTATCTTTAAGAACATTATGTCTGTTTTTAGGATCTGTCTTCCTTAATCAAAACCTGCCCTGGCCAGAGAAACCGACAGGAAATGAGGGAAAGCAGGTAGAGCAAAAGAAATGTGGAACAAAGAGAAAGAAGAGTGTTGATGAGACAGAAGAGGAGGATGCAGGTCCTTCTTCTGTGTCCAGCTCCAGCTGTGGAATTCATAGTATGTTTATGGCAAAATGATAGAAATAGAAACTGTAAGAATTTGTAGGGATAGATAGATAGATAGATAGATAGATAGATAGATAGATAGATAGATAGATAGATAGATAGATAGATAGATAGATAGATAGATAGATCATTATTTATCTTGATATACCCACCTTCAAGAGGTTTGCATGTAAAATCTCAGTACTAAATGCACTTGAGTGTTGAGTTCAGATTTGAACCTCACTGGAATACATTTCCCTTAATAAATGTGTCCTTTCCACTTCCACTTCAGCACTGGGAATGACTTGATAAGGTCACCTAATATGTGGGACTAGAAAAAACATAAAGAAATAAAACATAATAACCAATTATCAACAATTATATCATTTGTGACAAAAGAAAACAAAGAGTGTACAAAACAATTATTTTGTAGTTGCTCTCAGTCTATAGGAACTTTTCTCTTGAGCATTTCTTGTTTCAAAACATAATACTGCACTTAAATCCTCTCTCATCACATGTTTGCATGTTTTTGCTTTATTACTGTTTTTTAGTCATTCCAGATGATTCCAGTAAAGACTCTGTTAGTAATTTCAGTGAAGACTCTGATGACCTCAGCGAGACAGAGGATTTGTCTAAGTTTGAGGCTACAGAGTTACCTGTCAGCTGTGGTTCAGTCACTGGTGTTTTACATAAATGCAGATTTAGAGGTACGTAACGGGGGGACAACTCAAAAAAGAGACAAGAAGCTAAACGCAACACGTGGCAAATAAATAGACATGATAATACATCAATTAGAAATAGGTTAACAGTAAGACAGCATGACTAATGATAATAGACATAATAACATGGATGTTATAAGCATATATCCCAGTATGTGGTCAGTTATTGTTTGTGCTGCAGGACCACACAGT
This sequence comes from Tachysurus vachellii, assembly GCF_030014155.1. Taxonomy (NCBI): domain Eukaryota; kingdom Metazoa; phylum Chordata; class Actinopteri; order Siluriformes; family Bagridae; genus Tachysurus; species Tachysurus vachellii. Next base: position 4,920,464 of record NC_083462.1, on the reverse strand, counting down.
AAGAGCATCCGCACAGAGGAGCGATGGTTCAGTCCTGAGGAGTTTGTAAAGCAAGGACCTCTGACTGATGGAGACTGGATGAAAAATATATTGTGTCACGGCAAAACCCTTGGCTCCCTGGTGAATATGCTACAGTATATCAAAGCTGTATTCAGCATGAACTTCCTGTTTCTTCTGTCTTGAATACGTTAAAATAGCTAGACACATTAGGTACACATTAGGTACACATTAGGTAAGGAAGGACCTCATATGTTTTGGGATTTTTTTTTTCTTTTTTCAGATGAAGTTCCTGGATTTCCATCCACTGGAATGTCGCTGTCATGTGTGCTGTCCTAAAAACCCAGTGAGTCCAAAACCCCTTATAACATTCCAATGACTCAGAAGACAGGCTCGTTTAATGGAAATATAAGACAGAGGTGGAGCATTTTAAAAATAACAGACCATGATGTCTTTTTTCTAAAAATGGTGTATCTGCACCAGGATAAAGATGATCTGTGCTTCATTTGTAATGATGGAGAAAAGTTGGTGTTCTGTACCAAGTGTCCAAGAGCTTTCCATCATCTCTGTCACGTACCAACTGTGCAGGACAAAACATTTGGGTGAGTATAAGAAAAAAAAAAAGATCTGAGTGAAGTAAACATTTTAATTTCTAAACTCAAGGTGCTACAAAAAATTAGCGATATACTGTCAGGTTCCTAGTGCTAATAAAGCATTTGTGTGTGTGTGTGTGTGTGTGTGTGTGTGTGTGTGTGTGTGTGTGCAGGATCAATAGGATGTGTACTTTCTGTGTGTTGAAGGCCAGAAAGGAACAGTGGGCTCACATGAGCAAGGAACAAGCTTTGGCCAGTCATTTTACCAGAAACATCTTGGTACACACAAACACATGCACATACACATATGCACGCACACACACACACACACACACACTCACGCATGCACACACACACACAAACACACACACATACGCATGCACACACACAAGTATGCACGCATACACGCACACACACAAGTATGCACGCATACACATGCACACAAACACACGCACACACACACACACACACACACACACGTACAGAAAGCACACTTTGCTATGGCTCAAATTGTCTCTGTTTTCCTTCATCAGCGCTGTGAGTATTTGCTGATGGTCTTATATAAAACGGATACCAAGCATGAGTTTCATCACAATCCCTCAGTAACTGTAAGAACTTTTTAAGGCTACACGTTTCATATATGTATAAAATTAATATAATAATAATAATAATAATAATAATAATAATAATAATAATAATAATAATAATAATAATAATAATAATAATAAATAATTTATTTCTACAAGAAGAAATCTATTTTAGAAAATATTTTAAATTCATTCTCACTCATTATTTTTAGAACCATATGTTAAGAGAGTTTTATGAAAGTAAAGGTTATTTTTGCCCTGAGGTTTGTCACCTCTGATTTTCCTTCACTAGACAAGTTACTTCACCTGGCTTTTGTGTAAACATGTCCTTGTGCAGGAGGAGAGCGTCAGCAGTGTGATTTCTAAACCCAGCTGGCTGAACAAAGTAAGGCGCAAGATGGAGAAAAACAAGTACACAACAGTGAGGGAGTTTGTGAAGGACATCAATCTCATCTTTGAAAACTACGAAGCCTTTCACGATGTAAGATACAGATAAATATACAAAGGACATGAAGAGTCTGACACTTTTTCCTGCTTCAGTGTGAAATTGCATTGTGTATAAATTATGGGAAAAACAATAAGAAATCTTTTTAGTGACATTTATGTCCATTGTAGTTTGTTATATTCATACAGTGGCATGGAATGTTTCAGAAAACAGACACAATAAGATTTTTTTTATTATATTTTCATTTGTTTAAGCAAAAAAAGGATATAAAAACAATAATAATTTGGTCATGTATTCATCATCACGTCTCAAACATTTATCACAATTATTTCCTTGTAGCAAATTGTAGTTATTTCTGTTTATTACCTAAAACGATTGGTGTGTGTTTGTGTGTGTGTGTGTGTGTGTGTGTGTGTGTGTGTGTGTGTGTGTGTTTGCGTACAGGACAATGCTGACTCAATGGGAGCCAAAATGAAAAAGATCTTTGATGAGGAGTTTGACACCATCTTTAAAATCCAGTAGCCTTTTTTCCATCACAAACTGCATCTCATTGGAAAAGATGCAACAAAAAACAACTACATTATGTTGATTTTTTTGCATTGACAGAATTCTCTTGTTAACTTCTTAAGCTGTAACATTGATAGCATCTGATTATTTAAGTGAACTTATCTTTTATTAATCTTTCTTGTTTATTGTTGTTTATTATTATTGCCAGTATGTTAGAACTAATTAATGCATTTGGGTTTAAAGGGTATATATGATTATGACCTGTTCAGCTTTGTGACTTTTAACATATACATTTTATTTAATCTTTACATCTTCTTTCTTATTGCTGTATATCAGCATTGATAAATTTTACTTCCAGTTACTGCATGAATATATTCTTTGCATAATAATGGCTTTTACTCTATAATACTACTACTACTAATACTATTACTAATCATAATAATAATAATAATAATAATAATAATAATAATAATAATAATAATAATAATAATAATAATAATATTACATTCTCTGATTTAAGAAGCTTTAAAGACAACCTGAAACCAGACCTGTTTGTTTGCGTGTGTTCTTATATTGTGCTTAATTCAATTAAAGTAATATTTTCTGTCCTTAACAAAAATACTGTCTCTGTCACTGTGATAGTCACAGACACACTGAAAACTAATAAATAAATAAATAAATAAATAAATAAAGCAGAGACATGTTGAGATGTCTACTTTATAAACTGATCTGTCATGCAAATGTGGTGCTTCAATTGTTATCCAGAGTGACTTCCATTTTTATTTCAGTTTATACACCTGAGCAATTAAGGGTTAAGGGCCTTGCTCAGGGTCCCTGTAGTGGCAACTTGGTGGACCTGGGATTCGAACCAATGACCTTCCGATCAGTAGTCGAACGCCTTAACCACTGAGCTACCTGTTTATACATTTGCATATACTGTTTATATATATATATATATAATATTATTATTATATTTCTTTTTTTTTAGCATTAGCAATAGCATGCTTACCGAGCTAGTTCTGGGTTCAAGGTGTTTACTTGCTACTAATTTTCTTTTAGATTTTATTACATTTTAATATATATAAATACATTAAATCTAATTTCATTTAAATCTAATTTAATTAATATTTAACAGCTGATTTAATTTGTTAGCCTTCTATAGCTTTGGCTAATATGTTGTGGAAAACTAGCTAATGTATATCTATTAAAATATAGCCACATTTTCCTCAACTAGATATTAATAGTGATCAGTAATGTTACTATTAGACACTAATAGACCGATACAGAACTATATATTATATACATTTAATAGCCTTCAATGGCCAAAAGATAAGAGTAATTTTTACAAATTTCTTACCGCAGTCTGACGAGATAAAATTTAATGATTTGAGGTTATGCAAATGAACGTGGCATTTGTATGTTTACGTGTGGGATTTATTGTTGTGTTCAGCTGTGTGTAGATGTGTGTGATAAATACCAGTTTCCTCATGCACACTATAGTACAATGCACATGTATTTTAATCTTGTTCTGCACACACTTTTATGAAAAAGACACCTGGTCTAACATTTACAGTCTATTAAACTGTTTTCAGGATTTCTGACACATGAAACATGTGTTGAACTCATTCCAAGGCTGGATCAGGAATCTGTCACAAGGTTGAGATGGACATGTAATTACATGCATAATAGCAGATGTGTTATTCATCATGGAGTGGGTGGGGTGGGGTGGGGTGAGGGGAATACACTTTACTCTATCTTACAAATCATTTCATATCATTTTTCTAAAACTGCAGGTTGGTAAATCATATAAATATAATTAAATATATATATTTAAAATATTTAGGATGTCAGTCAGTCGTTGTTTATTATAAGAACAGTTCCTTTTGTTTTATGTTTAGGTTTCATGTTGTAGATCATTTCTCAGTGTTTCTACACCTAAACAAGGTGTGGTTTCCACGCCCACATCACACAGTTTCCGTCTCACACGATAAACTTTCGCAGACACATTTATTCATTACACAGGTCTCTGTTTCAGGTTTTCAGTCAGTGTCACTGAGTCCTATCAGGGATCTACTAAGGTACAGTGTGACTTTAACCAGACAGGATCTGTAACAATAAATATACAGAAGGAAATAATAAGCTGGGAACTTTGTTGTTGTTGTTGTTGTTGTTGTTTAACTGGATCACTACATTACACATTATTGTACATGTAGCTCCTGTTGTACAGAGTAGACGGATAAACAGCAGTCGAATGGATCAGCTGAACTTTCTAACTCATGACGAGTTGGTTAGTTTTTTTCGCCATAAGAAGGCTGAGATCTCTTGTATGGAGGAACCTCACATCTTCCTGAGGCAGCTCCGAGACCACGACCTGGTGCCTGAGGATCTCTACAAGGCAAGAAAACCCTTTTTACAACATTCATTCATTCCAGGAGGGAATTCACCAGACTGACTGCTGAAGAAAACTCTACATTTATAATATATTTGTCATTCAGCCTCTGAATGTCCCCAATGTACACCCATTTACGGAAGTCCTAATGGGTTCTGTAACGGATAATTAAAACGTTAAGCCTTTATTCTCATAAATACTGTCAACTGTTTTGTGTTGTTTTGTATTAATTTATTGTTTTGTCATGTAAGATCTTCTTTCTTCTCTCAGTGAAGTGAAGATACTATGCCCTGCTTTATTTATTTATTTATTTGTTTGTTTGTTTGTTTGTAAAAAATGGATGGACAGGTACATAATCCTGGACATTAATGCATTATGGAATGAGAATGTTAGGATTACTAAACTTAAATTAATATAATGTCTTTTTAACTTTTAATGCACACGTACTTGGGTGCAAATGCTTAAAGTTATGCCTCAATATCTGTTGCACTACTTACACAGATGAAGATAAATGGGTTCCTGACTATTCTCTCTCTCTCTCTCTCTCTCTCTCTCTCTCTCTGCAGGAGGTAACAAAGAGGAGAAGTAAGAAGAGAATAGAGGACGGTGTGTATGAGATTTTGGACAGTTTGGAGAATGAGGGAGGAGAGTTCGTCAAACGCTTTTGGAGTTGTGTGTTTCAGGACCACATCCAGCAGAAATACCCTGTTTTCCGCGCTCTCCGAAACAGCATCCAGGACGGTCAGTCACTCCATCTCTTCACCTTTCTGTACTAATTTATGTTGTTATCTCTGATGTAGACGAGAGCTTTTTTCTTTCATCCCGAATACAGTCGAAATCACACAGAGGCTCTTGTTTTAGGTTCCTTTAGGAATTATATAAAGCTTCCTAAAGCAGAGAATGAGGCAGATGAAGAGGAAGCAGGCCCTTCCTCAAGGACCAGGTAGAAGAAAGCGGCCAAGGAGCCTAAGTCCTGTGAGTTGACATGTTATGTTTTGGGATATAATAACTTAAGGGTTAATAATGTCTTTTTTATTATATTGTAATTTTATATTCTAATTTAAGTGAAAAGCATTAATCAAACTGCTAACATTTATCTATTGGTACCTAATATTTAAAGAGCACAATCATTTCCTTTTTAGTGCATCACTATTATGTGTTTATGTCAGTCTACAGAACTAAACTTTTCTTTTTTTAAACCAGTCAAGACCAAATTAACAATAAAAAATTATAAATTGTGTAATTCTAGTGTTTACCTCAGTAAAGGTTAAAAAAACTCACTATACTACACTGATTTATCCAGTCATATATGGTAATGTTTGTACTGTAGGACGGTTGGAATGTTATAATCGCTTCATGACACTTTAATCATTTAAATCCAACATGACAGTTTACATTACATCAAGGTTTCTGCTTACAGTGACTAGCATAAGGAAATGCACCTTTATTATTAAAATGGATGTTGGGCTGTGATTTGAACCACTGTAATAAAACAAAAGAAAACAAACGGACCGCTGTGTATCCTTCTAAACCTTGGGCATAGATCACCAAACTCAGCATGAAACACAGCCAAGTTTCTGTGTGACATTATTCTCATTTTCATGAACACCAAAACTTTAAACAAGGTGAGATCAAAATTCATGGAGTGTAATATTACATGTTCAGTACAAGGTTCTTGACTCGATTCGTCCGTCTATTAAACAATGAGTTCAACACACTGGATAATGTAGTAGGCTGTTTATTATAAAATATGGTTTTGTTGTAATGTATCTACTCTAACAATATATAATGAAATACGAATTACTTATGTGTGTGTGTGTGTGTGTGTGTGTGTGTGTGTGTGTGTGTGTGTGTGTGTGTGTGTGTGTGTGTGCAGGATAAAGAGTTTGGAAGCAAGATCATCTTTCACATCCAGCAGTGTTATATTTTTTATATCTTAATGTAAAAACAGTGTGATACTAAAATGAATGCCAGTTCAATTTTCTTTATAACATTGTTCTAACTTTCCGTATTTTTAAGTATAAACCGAAAATTAAAGCTGACGTTTTTCTCTCGTCTTTGTTAGCTCATGGTTCAATGTTTAAGTCTCAACTGTACTAATCACTTAAAAGAATAAACTGTTTGTTAGTTGAACTGTTTATCCATTTATATTCGATGTCCTGTTTCACTAAGCAGCAGAATCTATCGATCGATCTATATTCACAATCAGAATACAATAAATATAAAGAAATAAATAAATAAAGCAGAGACGTTTTTCCACGTGGGATTTATTGTTGTGTTCAGCTGTGTGTAGACGTGTATAATAAATACCAGTTATCTTCATACACACTACACTCTAAAAAATGATTCATGGGGTTATTTTGTAAAACTTAAAATAAACAACATTTTCAGCATAAAAAAATTAAGTTTGTAATATGTACTTGTGTTGGCGTGTTGATAACTCATTTTAATGTCTTTCAAAATTAAAATAAAGAATACTGTCTTTAACTTTTTTATATATCGATTTTGAACAAACACTTTTACCTTCACGTAACAACAGAAAAATATTAAGTTGGTGAAACTTGTATATCTAGTGAACATCCTTTAAAAGCTGAGTAAAGGCGGAATTTGCCCGGACTGGTTTGCTGCCAGAGTGGGACAACTAGGAGCCGGAGAAACAGGAGAATCGAGGAGGAGAATAACTTATAAAGGTAAGTTAATATTTTTGCTTTGTTTTAATCTCAGCAGCTACCAACTGTATACACAAAAAATCGTTGACTTAAGTAAAGTTGGCCGCATATTCACAGATTCGATTTCCAGAGTCAATAACCCCTGAGCTAAACGCTGTTACTACACAAATAACACCTCTTTACTATCGTAGTAATTGTAGAGAGGCAGCTACAACCGCGTTTTCCTCAAAATCAGCTTTTCTCCGCGGTGGACACAATACATAAATCTGTATGTGTAGACGGCTGAGAGACAGATTCCAAGGGACCGTCTGCAAAGTGCAAAACCCGAAAAGTGAATACTAAAAAACAGTCAACGACATCCCAATCCATGATTAAGGCTGCAAAATCAGCCCCCAGCACTTACAATAGAGCACATGTTAATCTGTGAACATGTTAATCACATGTTAATCCTATTTCTGTAAAATTTTTGTGGAAATTAAATGTAATGTAAATCTCCGAAGAAATTCTGTACAGATACCAAATACTTTGACAATCAGTATATACTTAATACAATTCTGCTAATGCAAGGATTTTGTGTTTGTATTTTTTTCCACACCAAGCCATGCCCCTCCATAAGCCCCTCCCCATAGCAAAAGCCCCTCCCCCAAAATCTCACTCTAAGCTGAACTCAAAAGTTTGCAGCCCTGCATACATACAGTATATACATACATACATACATACATACATACATACATACAGTACATACATACATACATAAACATACAGTACATACATACATACCTACATACACATACATACATACATATGTAGCAGGTCCTGGCTAGGTCCCCACTGGCACATATATATATAATCCTGAAACTGAAAATATCAGAAATATTCCTGAGAAATCAGCGACGCAGGACAACTGTTGCTCATTCTCCAGTAACACGGATTATGAGCTCATATTGTTCTGCACTGCTAATTGTCCCAGTGTAACACTGTTCGTGGTTACCGCCACCCTGTGTCCAATTGATGAAGTACGTCATAGTGTTTTTATCCCGTAATCTCTCATTAGTATTCTAGTATATATAGAGATGAGCCGGATACTCGGCTGAAACGAGTATCCGGTACGGATAAAGCACTTCTGCCAAGTACGAGTATTATACGAGTAATACGAGTCAATATCTGTGCTGGGATTGAATGAAAATCATCATTGGGTAGCTGATTGTGTCAGCGTTCTGTGATAGGCTAGTCACAGCGCCCCTCCCCTAGAGTGATAGGCTAGTCACAGTGCCCCTCCCCTACACACATACAGATGTATTGTGTTGCTGTGTCTCGCTCTGCTCACTCACAGTCACACACACAACAGCTCTCTGTCTCTCCCTCAGTCACTCGGGTTCGCGGGTCTTTTCCGTTAACGTTTAGGGTTTCTTCAGCTTTTTACTTCGGGTTGTAGCGTTAATAATACATACTTACTAACCAGTAGAGTTCTGGTAAACATGGGTTCGTTCAGACGTGGTGCTTGCTTGGTAGAATGCGACTTGCATTGCGTCTCTGCCTGTCGGAGATTTTTTTTCTTTTTTAAACCTTCAGCTGTCTCTAACCAGTAACCAGACACTGAGTGTCTGACACGTTTTTGCTGTATTTCATAAAAACATAAAGGTAGTAAGCTAGTGTTATAAATATTACAAATTAATTATTAAGCCACACACACACTCACACACATACCTGGTGTGGAAATAAAAAAATAAAAAAGAACCAAAAAAATGTAAAAAATCACACTGATCATAAAAAAATTAAAAGATAAAAAGAAAGTTATGTTGTTCATTACATATTACTTCATAATTGCACTGCATTGTTTTGTTTTCATTGTTGCAAAACTTGTTCTGTAATATAGTTCGTTTGCTATCGTGATCAAAACCATTGATCTGAAGCTCAATCCTGATGCTGTCCTGTTAATATTTTTCTAATCAGGAATAAATATAACAATTTCTGATCAACCCATATCAATTGCATGCTTAAAATAACATACCAGTTAAAGCCCCGCCCATTCCAAGACAATCCCGCCTACTTCCGGGTTAGGTCCCACCCACTCTGAGTACAGATACAGATAATTCATATGGTTAACAGATACAGATACAGATAATGCTGTACTCGCTCATCCCTAATTATATAAATATTAAAACCAAATACAATTGCAATATAAGGAAAGGATCAAAAATAATAATCTCAACAAAACTAATTTTGTGAGTGTCACATCCACCCCGACAAACAAAAATGGCTCCCGACATTTCACAACAGCACTTTTTTTCTAATAAACTTGTGTGGTGACTGGCATGTAATATGTGTAAGGCAGATACATCTGTGGTGCATAAGGCGTAGGCATGATATACTGTCTGGCTATGTGTGGCATGAATGGTGGGGGAGGCGGGGAAATCTGTGAGGAAATAGAACCTATATGTTTTTGTAATGAAGGCTGGCCTAATGACTCATAAGTGAACACTGGTTTCGGCCTCCTCTCTCTGACTGACCTCCTAACCTCCCTGTGTGTATCTTCTGCAGGCCCAGTCATCATAGGGGGACAATTCAGTCTTTCCTCCTGTACTTTTTCAGCATGTCCATTTTGCTCATCCTCTCCAGGCTGAGGTAGGTAAGTGACATCAGGTTGTCCACTTGTCAGTGGTTCCTCTCCCACTAATTCCACTTCCCTATCCGTTGGGCTTAGTTGATCCTCTTTTTCAGGATCGTTTTGTTCGTGCTCACTTTCAGGTAGGTTTGTCTCACCCGTGTGTGTATAGTCTCTTTCAGGCGTCGCTCGCCCATTTGGTAAGTATGCGTCCATCGGTTCGGTTTCCCTCGTCCGTACTGTACTTGGACATTCTTTGTGGGCCATGGTCTGTTTCTTTGGGGTCAGACCAGACACTACTGTAGGAGATTTCTTTGGCTCCGAACTTCCCCTCTTAACTACAGGTGTTCTTAGCCAATAACCTCCTGTCCACTCATCCTCATCATCAGTGTCCGATATTCCATCCTTGTCAGCAGAGTTAATCCTCTGTTGAGGATGTTTTTGCCTCTGACTGGGGGCTGTAACAGAGTTAGCTAGCTGTGCTGGGCTCTCCACAGGCAAGCTATTAACTAACAGCAGCAAGTTTCTGTGTATGGTTCTGTTCCTTGCATTTGGGTCTCCCTCAGGATGAATGACATATATCGGATTATCTGAGATTTGCCCCTTCACCACATAGATTTTCTTCTCCCAGTATGAACGTAGCTTACCAGGTCCAACCCGCTCTCCCATGTTTCGAACCAGTACCTGATCTCCTGGTTGGAGGACCACGCCCCTCGCCTTTTGATCATAGTAGGACTTGTTCTTTCTCGATGACAGGCTGGATTTGTTTGCAATCTTGTACGCTTCCGTCATCCTTTTTGACCCTTTGTCCACATATCCTTTGTGTGTCACTGATTCTGTGTTTTCCAATAGTCCTAACAAGAGATCCACGGGGAGATGGGGGTGTTGCCCATACAGCAGATAATGAGGTGAGTATCCAGTGGACTCGTGGCGAGTACAGTTATATGCGTGTATCATTGGTGGCAAATGTTCTTTCCATCTCTCTTTTTCTCTGTCTGTCAGTGTCCGTAACATTTGCAGTAGTGTGCGGTTGAACCGCTCAGCGGGATTACATTGTGGGTGGTATGGGGATGTTCATGAGTGCCCGACCCCTGACAGGCGTCTAAAGGTGTGGAACAGGTTGTTCTCAAACTCACGTCCTTGATCATGGTGGAGACGATTTGGATAACCCAGACGAGGTATGTAGTCGTTGTATATCCGTTCAGCTGCAGTTTGTCCCAATTTATTTTTGGTTGGGTAAGCCTGGGCAAATCTGGTAAAATGGTCTATTACTACCAGAATATACTCATAGCTTCCCTTGCTTTTCTCCAGATGTAAGTAGTCTATGCAAGCCAGATCGAGAGGGGAAGCAGAAGTCAGGCCACCCATCAGCGCACGTATGTGTGTGGTGGGTTTCTTCTGTTTTATGCAACTGCATTTTCTTGTGACATACTCTTCTATGCATCTCTTCATCTGTGGCCAATAGAAACGTTCTCTGGCGAGATGGAGCACACGTTCTGTGCCAACGTGCCCCATGTTGTCATGGAGATGTTTTAGGGCAACTGAGCGGTACTTGGTGGGTAGGACTAATTGTTTTCTCTCTGGTGTTTGGCGGTATAGGACTCCATTTTCCAAATGTAGTTGACTCCACTCATGAAGGAGCTTGCGAGTGAGCCCACTCACTGACCTTCTGACCTCATCAGTAAGAACATTATTTACCTCTTTCAGTTTCATTATTTACCCTATTCCGGGGTTCTCTCGTTGGGCTTTTGCCAGTTCTTTGTGACTTATTTTGGGTAAGAGTGTATGAGGCTGTGGTATCACATCAGCAGAGAAAGTGTAAAGTGCAGCTATCCATGCTACATCTTTCTTCTGGGCTGCTCTACTCCCTTCCCAAGCCGTATGCAGTACATCCTGTGACAGTTCCTCCGTACATTTCACCACATAGTTGTCAATGTCGAGTGGGATGCTTGAGAGCGTGTCGGCATCTATGTTGTTTTTTCCAGGTCTGTATTTAATATTGAAGTGGAACTCTGACAATTCCCCAACCCAGCGATGTCCAACTGCATTGAGTTTCGCAGTGCTCATGATGTAAGTCAGCAGATTGTTATCAGTGTAAATGGTGAAATGTGGAGCATAGAAAAGAAAGTCTCTAAATTTCTCACACACTGCCCACTTCAGAGCAAGGAACTTGTGTTTTCCGCTGTGGAGTCGGTAGTTCTTTTCAGCGGGTGTCAGAGTTCGTGATCCATATCCGATGACACGCATTTTTTGACCCTGTCGCTGATAGAGGACTGCGCCAAGCCCTTTCTCCGATGCATCTGTGTGTAGGACGAATGGCTCCTCGAAGTTGGGGTATGCAAGTACTGGGGGGGTGGTCAGCATACTGACAAGCCTTTCCAAGGTACTTTGGTGATCAGTTTTCCATATGATGGCTGTTTTGGACAGAAGTTGTGGACCCTTAGACTTGTTGGGGCATTGAGGACTTAACTTGGAGCAGCTCATACAATGGTTTGGCTATTTTTGCAAAGCCCTGTATGTAGGAACGGTAATAACCCATCGGAGGTCACCAACTGTTTGGGGCGTTTTGGTTTTTAAAGCCATCACTGCCTCTAGGTCTTTGGGGTCAATTCGGACTCCCTCGGCTGACACCAAGCGTCCAACATAGCGAACCTCCTTCTGAAACATCTCACACTTTTCTGCCCGTAGTTTCACCTCATGATGCTGCAGTGCTTGGAGAACCTTGCGAATCACCTCCACGTGGTCACTGAAAGATCTGGAATAGCACAGTAGGTCATCCAGGTACGGGATGCAGTACTCGTCTCTCAGAGAGCCTAACATCTCCTCCATGCTCCTCTGAAAAACCGCAGGTGCATTAGAAAGTCCAAACGGGATCCGTACCCATTCATAAAGCCCCCAGGGAGTGATGAAGGCAGTGAGATGGTGTGACCCATCTGCCACAAACCCCTGGTGGTAAGCTGTACCTTGGTCCAGTATGCTGAACACTGAGTACCCACCTAGCGTGTCTATCAAATCCTGTATTCGCGGCAGTGGATGTCTGTCGGGTACGGTTTTTTGATTAAGGAGACGATAGTCTATGCAGAGACGAAGAGTGCCATCCTTCTTTCGCACACATACAACTGGGGCAGAATAGGCAGACTTCGATTTCACTATCCAACCCTTTACAAGAAGATCTTGAATGTAATCTTTTACTTCTTTAAACAGTGGTTTGGGAATGGATGTGTACGCTCTCTGCACAGGAACATCATCTTTGAGATTGATCACCATTTGCAGGTTTGGGATACAGCCAAGGTCATCTCCATCCCTAGCGAAGGCGTTTGACTCCTCATGAAGCATCTTTCTAGCAACCTCTTGTTGTTCTCCCTCCAGATGATCGAGGTTTACAGGTGGGTCCCACAGAGGTGGATCTGAGTGGTTGACCTGAGTGGTGGTTATCTGACTGACAGTTGCTGAAGGCTGTGTTTTGTCCAGAAATATCTGCCTCCACAACATTTTCAACCCCTTGCAGGATCCCTAGGGCAGTTTTACGTGGTATTGCGATGTCATGCTTGGTGTTATTACCAATTGGAATGGTGACATAGGGCTTTATTGGGTTCTGGATTTCAAACAAACCTGGCCCCGTATCCCACTGTCCAGACGGTAGGCTGTCTTCATCCATCTCGAGCAACACCAGTTGGGTAGAGGCATCCATGTTTGACGGAACCCGACACCTCACCCACGAAACTTGAGCAGCTGGGAGCACAATATCCTTGGCACCTGTTCTTAAGCGTCCCTGTTGCATAACTGGCTTTGCTGTCTGAATAAAGTTGACGAGCGCTTCAGCTGTTTCTTTGGGAACAGATATGGCATTGCTAAGAAGGCTAGCAAATACTGGCACTAGTCTCTCTGGTTTTCCACAAATTAGCACTTCCAAAACATTAAAGCCTAAAATCTCGGAAACTGAGTGAATACTGAGGTCAGGTAGGTACTCTTCTTTCCAGGCACAACTGACTATACTGACTTGGGACCCAGAGTCCAGCAAAGAAGTGACTGCTAAGCCATTTAGATAGCTCTGAACTAGGGCCTTTTTTCCAATCAGACTAGCAACCGCTCTAGCTTTAGCTACACGTGGTAACTGGGGAGGGAGTTACTTGGTTACAGAGACTTAATGTGCTTGTCGTTACTGAAGTTGAGGGTGAGGAGTAGCATATTTTGTCATTGTTGACCTGACTTTCTGGGTGGGACTTGTTTCCAGACCCGGCCACTAGATGTCCCTCTCCAGTGCCCGGTTGGAATTTCCCTGTCTCTTTGGCCGCTTTAGACAGCCTGCTGCATGATGTCCTTCCTTCCCACAGGTGAAACAGTGTTTTCTCCACACAGCTTGGACAAAAACATAGGTTTCCATGCTTAGATTGTGCCCTATTTTGACTGTACTGGCACCCATTGTGAGTTAGCTGTTGTTGGTTTTGCTTTTGCATGGTCTCAACCAGTCTGGTGAGCTCCTCTACTTTGGTCGTGAGGTCTCTCAGAGGATCTGGTTTTGTTTGGTGGGTCTTGGACCCTACACACTCTGACTTTGTGCTAGGTGTATTTACCAAATCCAACTCGAGCTGTGTGCTGTGTGCATTCGTTACAGTCTGTCAGCGGGACGAGCCAAGTCTTTTCATTCTCTCATTTTCTTCACTAGTGATTTTCATCACATGACGCAGAATCATCTCATCAGTGACCCCACTGTCTGTCAACAAAGGTTTAAGCTCTCTGCGTATGTCGGTGTGTTTGTGTCCCAAGCCTTGGTACACAGTATGTAGGAAAACATCTTGCACTGTAGCTGTAGAGTACTTAATATTAGTGTCAGCCAGTTTTGATGTCAATAGGATGCGTTGTTTTAAGCCTATCAAATGATAGAGAAATTGTTGTGGTGTCTCGTTCTCATCCTGTTTCGCACACATCAACTCTTGGAATAGCTCTGTGCTGTTTTTTTCTCTTAGGTGACTTTGGAGAAATCCCTTGAGTTCAGCAGGCATATTCAAATTCATCTCTTTGAATATGCCTGGCCTTATGATTTTAAGCACACCACGAACAATCTCTGAGTCAGAGAATCCTTCTTTGATCCCATCATCAATTTGCCTACAGACATTGTTGCAGCTGATATCTGAGTATTGATCACTGATCTGCCTGCCTTGCACTTTGAACTCTCTTTGTGAAAGGAAACCAAGTTCCCTTAAGGACACCGTCCCCTCACGAGCAGACTGAAAGGCATGCTCACCGGAGGGGTTTCTGTCTGGCTGCCTCAACAGGCCTGAGGATGAGGGTATATGTGTCTGTAACAAGGGCATGTGTGTCTGTGACAAGGGCATGTGTGTCTGTGAAAAGGGCATGTGTGTCTGTGACAAGGCCATGTGTGTCTGTGACAAGGGCATGTGTGTCTGTGACAAGGGCACGTGTGTCTGGGACAAGGCCATGTGTGTCTGTGACAAGGGCATGTGTGTCTGTGACGGCGAGGCATGTGCTGGCATACACTGTATGAGTTTCCTGCTAAGCTCCTCGTAGCTAGCAAGCGCTCTAAGCACATCAGCGTTCGAAATGTCAGGTACATTTAACATTGTAACCATAGCCAAGCCTGAATCTGGTTCGGCAACACCACTAGGGAGTGTAGTACTGACTAAAGTGGGTGCGTATCGACTCTGCTGGTGTGTGTCTGTGGTGCGTTCAGGGGATGTTTGGATAGTAACAGAACCCTCAGCAAAATCAACAAGATCATCAAGCTTATCAACACTCTGCCCAGTATGTAACTCAGAATCAACCTTTACATTTAGAACTGACATAACATCACGACATTTTACTATATCATCAATAGCATCTTTTAACATCAGCAACGGAACCATTCCCTTGTCCTCTGTTTCAAGTAACTGCTTACTGTACATGACTGAGTTGATACGATCGTAGCATTCCTCCTGATCTCTCACCACAAGCTCTGACTGGTCCACGTCGGACACTGGGTTCACCGCTCTGGCGACCCGAAGAAGCTCTTCAGCTGTCAGGGTGAGTAGGCTCTTCCTAATGTCCCACACTAGGCTCCTCCTCCCACCACTCGACATGATGGCTCCTCGTTTCCCCCACGGCTGGCAACACGGTTCGGTGATGGTGCAGTCGGCTTTGGATTGCAGGCCTCCACTCGTCCACGATCGCAGTCCTAGTTGTTGGTCAGCATTGTCAGCATCCGGCTCCCAATACAATAGGTGGCGCCGAAGTATCCCGGATGAGCCCCCAAGAATCTGTAGCGGGTCCTGGCTAGGTCCCCACTGGCAGATATATAGATAATCCTGAAACTGAAAATATCAGAAATATTCCTGAGAAATCAGCGACGCAGGACAACTGTTGCTCATTCTCAAGTAACACGGATTATGAGCTCATCTTGCTCTGCACCGCTAATTGTCCCAGTGTAACACTGTTTGTGGTTACTGCCACCCTGTGTCTAATTGATGAAGTACGTCATAGTGTTTTTATCCCGTAATCGCTCATTAGTATTCTATTATATAAATAATAAAACCAAATACAATTGCAATAGAAGGAAAGGAACAAAAAAATTTAAGCACAATACCTAACATGACAATGTGTGTGCACGCCATTTTTATCCGCTTACGTTTTCACAGTTGATCCACCTTGTAACCTAGTAAACCTTGAGCTTTTTGTAAATTTGCCATTACAACATTTGGGTTTTTATTTTTCTTTCATATACAATCTGCTGCATTATTTTTGATGGTTAGGGAGCTGACACATTTCTTTAAGTGTGCAATTTTTTATGAGTAGTAAATTGTAACTCCTAAGATTTAACTCCTGTGTCCATTAATGTCCTGTTTCTTTACAGGATGCTTCTGTGGAAAGGAGGAGAGAGAGTGCTATACATTCCTTAATAGTATATCTTGGAGAAAAGGAGGAAGATCTCTTTAAATAGCACTTGGTATGTAAATCAGAAACTTACACTCAAACACATTGTACTTTGTATTACTCATTTTTAAATATGACTTAAAACACTGACATTGATTTTGATCTACTTAGGACGATGAGGTGCCACAAATTTTGACCCAGCCAATGCCAGTATTATTATTGAGGGAACGGAAGTCCTGCAAGACCTGGATGTATCCAGAGCCTGTGCCCTGCTAATGGGGCTGATATATGCTCTCAACCTCAGCTACCCAAAGGAACTAAAAAATACTTTTGAGGTGTTTCAGAAAATAATTCTTGAGCTGGATGGTCTGAAAAGCCCCGTTCACACTGCAGGTAAAAGTGGCCCAAATCTCATTTTGTTGGGGTCAAGTGACCAGGTCAGACTTCTTCAGGAGTAGTGTGAACAATCAAATCTAGCCCAGATGTGATTTTTTTCAAATCAGATTCAGACCACTTCCATATGTAGTCCTGAAACAGACCCAAATCTGATTTTTTCCAATGTGGACGCAGTGTGAACAATTTTGGTGCCTTTTTTTTTTGGTGAACGATTTGATGCGACTTTTACGTCAATCTACATCGACATTCGTCACAATTATGCACCGGCGAGTACGCACACAAACGTGTCTACGCCTACAAAATGGATCAAATAATCAAAAGTTGCCCTCGACACCCAAAAATTTTCAAAACACTGCGTCTCTGTGCTGCCATTACACAAACATTTAGAAAGAAAAGCGAAAATGCTTACTTCCTCCATAACCTCGCCAACTTTAGCGCAACGGCATGCTGCGTGTGACTTCATTGTTATTGTTCGTTTGCGCATGCGGGTCAGTTCGAAACAGCAAACAGTTCACACTATTATCTGATATAGGCCACATTTTAAAAGGTAATGTGAACAGCTTTAAAAAATTCAGATCTGAGCAAAATATCCGAATTGAGCATTAAGACTTGCAGTGTGAACGGGGCTAAAGCTAGCCCGAAGGTAATGTCTTTAAACAACATACATGTACAGCAGCTGTAATTTTGACAATTTTTTACATGAAGGTTACAGTGTTGTATTTGTTTGAGACTTTATGGGGGCTGTAGTTTATGTGATGAAGGTAAAATTTAATACTTTGCAATAATATAAAAAAAGGAAGAAAACCTTTAGTTTCAGCTAGGTGGACCCAATAATCTGGCAATTGTGTCTGTTGTTGGAGTTCATTTTTCACGTTCCCTGTGATTTATTATTATTATATTTTTTTTTCTGATATGTACCTACCAGATTACTAAGAAAAATATTTGATTCTTTACTTGACTTTACTTGAAAAATACTTTAGTCCTGGATAATTATCTTTTTGTCAAAGCATTGTTAAAACCTTTTTGTACAAAAGTTGACATTGGTTTTATAATAAAAGTCTAACTGTTTCAGGCTAAAACTGCCATTGTCTGGGAAGCCACATTCCGTCACCCACAACATTAGTTGTGACACAGAATCAGGGCCATAATTAGTTCTCATAAAATTCACATTAGTTCGTGATACACACTATGTTTGTACTGAGTTTGCTCTTAGATTTACTGTTGCCCATGACTATCATAGTTTATTGTTGACATTCTCTGCGTCAGAAAGCCTGTTCTCTTTGCTATGTGTGTGTGCTTTATCTTTTGTTTTGGCATTTTCTCTTTTTCCCTAACCTGCTTGTCAGCTCTTAGCGGCGGGGTTTTCTGAAAACCTCGCAAACAAGACACCTTAAGCACCTAATCCCAGATTAGTGCCGTGCTTTACTTTTTATTTCTAGGCCATGCACTAGGTGCCTATTCAGGTCCCTGACCTGTTGACAGATCCAGGTCTAAATCCTGTCTTTTCAGCCCTTTCTACACAGAGACAACCAACAATATAATTTTACGATTCAACACTAATAAATTTAACTAGGGTTCTCTGGAAAAAAAAAAACCCTTACAACCTTACAATTAAAATAAAATAAATCCTCTCACCTTCCAGGTGTCCGATTACTTTTGATTCCGGCGTTGAGGCGGCTCGTGGTGAACTCCCGAGTCCTCTCATGCTCATGGCCAATTTTGCGATTCGAGGTGAAGTTAACGGCCTTCAAGGCTCGAGCGCTACAAGCCTCCCCGGGAATCCACGAAGTCGACTCTCAAGAACAGAATCCTGCTCGACAAAGCCAAATTGTTGTGGAAGTTCCGAGGTTAGAGAGATTTAAAGAATAAAGTATAACACTGGTAGACTCGAGCAAGAGTAAAAAGGTTACACAATTTATTGTGCTCAGCTGCGTACCAGGACCCAACACTCCACATGTAGCATGAGGGATGAAGGGCCAAGATCATTGATTACATCAAAGTTTTATAGACAGAACTCAAGAAAACCGAAGATAAGTAAAAGCAAAACAACATCAATCATTGGCTCAAAATTACATCATGCATCTCCTGACCAAGCTAATCTGACCACACTAATCTACAAGCATAGAAGGACAAAGCCTTATGAACATCTTAAGATTAGAAATTTCCACCACACCAGTTTCATCATAAAAAGTTTCATCATTTCTTCTGATTGAAGTGAAATAAGTTACTTATACTCAAAAAAATTAAGGTAACAATTTGCATGGACATATCTAAGTAGAATGGAATCAAAATAAAGACGTTAGAATAGCTTAAATTATGTAATATAACCACTTAATATCACCAAAACTTTGAAATTAAAATTAGGTTGTTTCAACTTAACTAAGCTCTTAGAGATTAAGTTAAATCATGTTGGTTGTACTAAACAAATTGGGTTAGTCTAACTATAAAAGGTTCATGATATCTACTTAATAATGACTGAGTTGAAGCTACTTTAAAAGATGCATGCAAATTGTTACCTTAATTTTTTTAAGTTGAGCCAGCGTTTTATTTTTTAGAGTGTACAGTACAAATGTACATATTTTAATCTTGATAAATAAGACAACTGGTTTTGTCTTTAAGGTCCATTTAACTCTTATTACACTGCAAACGCTCACAAAACTCTCCATACATAGAAAAAAGTGACACTTTTTTAAAAATCTAAATGTCTTCCAAGATAGTTGACATTTAGTTTATATTAGAGTTTAATTTTTATGCATTTCTGACACATTAAGAATGTGTTGAACTCATTCCAAGGCTGGATCAGGAATCTGTCACAGGGTTGAGATGGACATGTAATTACATGCGAGAGAGAGAGAGAGAGAGAGAGAGAGAGAGAGAGAGAGAGAGAGATCATTCTTCTAAAACTACAGGTTGGTAAATCATATAAATATAATTAAATATATATTTTAAAAATATTTAGGATGTCAGTCAGTCGTTGTTTATTATAAGAACAGTTCCTTTTGTTTTATGTTTAGGTTTCATGTTGTAGATCATTTCTCAGTGTTTCTACACCTAAACAAGGTGTGGTTTCCACGCCCACATCACACAGTTTCCGTCTCACACCATGAACTTTTGCAGACACATTTATTCATTACACAGGTCTCTGTTTCAGGTTTTCAGTCAGTGTCACTGAGTCCTATCAGGAATCTACTAAGGTACAGTGTGACTTTAACCAGACAGGATCTGTAACAATAAATATACAAAAGGAAATAATCAGCTGGGAACTTTGTTGTTGTTGTTGTTGTTGTTGTTATTGTTTAACTGGATCACTACATTACACAATATTGTACATGTAGCTCCTGTTGTACAGAGTAGACGGATAAACAGCAGTCGAATGGATCAGCTGAACTTTCTAACTCATGACGAGTTGGTTAGTTTTTTTCGCCGTAAGAAGGCTGAGATCTCTTGTATGGAGGAACCTCACATCTTCCTGAGGCAGCTCCGAGACCACGACCTGGTGCCTGAGGATCTCTACAAGGCAAGAAAACCCTTTTTACAACATTCATTCATTCCAGGAGGGAATTCACCAGACTGACTGCTGAAGAAAACTCTACATTTATAATATATTTGTCGTTCAGCCTCTGAATGTCCCCAATGTACACCCATTTACGGAAGTCCTAATGGGTTCTGTAACGGATAATTAAAACGTTAAGCCTTTATTCTCATAAATACTGTCAACTGTTTTGTGTTGTTTTGTATTAATTTATTGTTTTGTCATGTAAGATCTTCTTTCTTCTCTCAGTGAAGTGAAGATACTATGCCCTGCTTTATTTATTTATTTGTTTGTTTGTTTGTTTGTTTGTAAAAAATGGATGGACAGGTACATAATCCTGGACATTAATGCATTATGGAATGAGAATGTTAGGATTACTAAACTTAAATTAATATAATGTCTTTTTAACTTTTAATGCACAGGTATTTGGGTGCAATTGCTTAAAGCTATGCCTCAATATCTGTTGCACTACTTACACAGATGAAGATAAATGGGTTCCTGACTATTCTTTCTCTCTCTCTCTCTCTCTCTCTCTCTCTCTCTCTCTCTCTCTCTCTCTCTCTCTGCAGGAGGTAACAAAGAGGAGAAGTAAGAAGAGAATAGAGGACGGTGTGTATGAGATTTTGGACAGTTTGGAGAATGAGGGAGGAGAGTTCGTCAAACGCTTTTGGAGTTGTGTGTTTCAGGACCACATCCAGCAGAAATACCCTGTTTTCCGCGCTCTCCGAAACAGCATCCAGGACGGTCAGTCACTCCATCTCTTCACCTTTCTGTACTAATTTATGTTGTTATCTCTGATGTAGACGAGAGCTTTTTTCTTTCATCCCGAATATAGTCAAAATCACACAGAGGCTCTTGTTTTAGGTTCCTTTAAGAATTATATAAAGCTTCCTAATGCAGAGAATCCAAGCGGGAGTAACGAAGGTGAGAGACAAGGAAGGAAGCAACTGATAAAGAAGAAGGCAAAAAAGAGAGATAGAAGTAATGAGGCAGATGAAGAGGAAGCAGGCCCTTGTTCAAGGTCCAGATAGAAGAAAGCGGCCACGGAGCCTAAGTCCTGTGAGTTGACACGTTATGTTTTGGGATATAATGACTTAAGGGTAAATAATGTCTTTTACATTATATTGTAATTTTATATTCTAATTTAAGTGAAAAGCATTAATCAAACTGTAATGAGTCTGTCTGTGTTTTGCCCTGTTTCTGTCTGCTGGTTTGCCCTGCTGTTTATTGATTGCCCCGCCTACTTGTTTGTTGCTATGGACACTCATTGAACTCATTCATTCCCTCTTGTGTGTTGTCATAGTTACTTATTGTCTCTGCTTTGTCATTGGTTCCTGTCTGTTATATCTACACTGTTTGTTCACTTCCCTGTTGCTAGTCGTTGTTTAACGTTTCCTGTTAGCTCTGTGTTCTGCCTAGTTTTGCCTGCCTGTCTGTTTATCTGTTCCTTGTTTTTGATTAATAAATGTTTAAACTGCAATTGGATCCTCACTCGCTCTTGCCGCATCGCGACAGAATGACTAGCCAACCATGGATCCAGCAGAAATCTTGTTTTGTTTACATCAAGAGGATTCCCCAATCGAGGAATATGTTGATGTGTTTGTGGACCTGGACTTCGGGGAAAAGGTACTTAAGGACATGTTTAGACATGGATTAGAGGACAATTTACGCTATTTGATGCCTTTTGACCGAGAGGTGGGGTCTTTCCCAGACTTTGTTAATCTAGCATTGCTCTTGGGAGGGTCCTCTCTAACCGTGAGCAGTGTAGAGATGAACGCCGGGGGGGGCAGTAGGCATCGGGGTCCGTGGGATACGGAGCCAAATCAGCCACGGATGCCCGAATGCACTACATTAACTCTGTCCAGTCCAGTCCTTTGTACGCCTGTTACCGAGCCTGTTTACAAGATGGCTGCTATACCGGTAAGCCCAGTTGAGGCCTGTGCGATCCGGTTAGTCTCAAGCCTGGCGGATACCCCGATGGTGTCGGTTCGGGCGGCCGGCATTCCTAAACCATCTGCTTCACCAGCCGGAACGATCGGGTTGACGGAACCAGCCAGACTGATGGGGTCAACGGGACCAGCTGGACCGATCGGGTCGACCGGGTCTTTGGAGCCTACCGGGTCGACCGGATCAATCGCGTCGGCCGGGTTAACCGGAATGACGGAGTCAGCCGGTTTGACCAATTTTTTTTAATTTTTCTGAGTTCAATGAGTCAACCAAGTCAAGTGATTCTACCAAGTTCAGAGTCAACCGAGTCAAGTGAGTCACCTGATTTGTCCGAATCACCCGATTCTTCTGAATCACCTGAGCCAAAAGAGTCATTTGACTCAATGAGACAATCCGAATCATTTGGCTCTTCTGAACTTTTTGAAACTTCTATGTTTGCCTTGGCTTTGTGGTGTGCTTGGTCTGTTTTTTGCTCTTCTGCTTCACGGGAAGTCTCTCAAACTCATGAACCCGAGTCTCCTGAACTCCCTGTCACGGCTGGAAGGTTTGAACCCGTGTCATCTACACTCTCTATCACGACTGGAAGGTCCGAACCTGAGCCTCATGCACTTTCTGTCATGAGTGAATCGTCAGAGCCAAGGAAATTGTCAATGCCAAGTGAATCACCAGAGTTAAGTGAATCACTAGAGTCACTAAGGTCACGTGAGTCTTCTGCACTTTCTGTCATGGCTGAGAAGTTTACATTTGAGTCCCCTGAGCTGTTTGTTTCGACCAAGTTAGCTGAACCTGAACTTTTTGAATCTGTTGTCCTGGATCTTAAGCCTGTTTTTGAATTCCTGGAATTTCCTGTGTCATGTAATTCAGCTAATATGGTTACGCCCAAGCTCCATAGACTCTCTGCCCTTGCCAAGATGGCTTTGCATGACTCTCAAACTTACTGCCCTGCCTGAAAAGGTTAATTCTGAACTCTCTGCCCTGTCCAAGATGGATGACACTGAACTCTTTGCTTTGTCTAAATTGGCTGACTCTGAACTCTTTTCCCTGTCAAAGATGGATAACTATGAACTCGCTGCCTGGCCCAAAATGATTATATTTGAGCTACTCTGCCTATCTGCTCTGTCTGTCTTTAGTTTTGTCTCCCTGGCTTTGTCAGCCTCTCTCTCTCCTGTCCCTATTTACAGGCCCAGAGCACCTCCAGCACCACCATGGGTTGCGATCCCGACCAGTTCGCTGATTACATCTGCAGCTCTGCCCTGGTCTCCAGTTATGCTCTGGTCTTTGGTCCTACCTGCGGCACCACCCTGGCCGCCGACTCCACTATGGTTTCTGGCTCGACCTGTGGCACCACCCTGGCTTCCAGCTCTGCTCTGGTCTCTGTCTCCACCTGCGGCACCACCCTGGCCGCTAACTCTGCTGTGGTCTCTGGTTTTGCTTAAAGCTTCGCCCTGGTCTCTGGTCCTGCCTTCGGCTCCGCCCAGGCTACCTGCAATGCCGGTTCTGCCCTGGCTACCTGCTCTGCCGGGTCTGCCACAACACAAACTCAACCCACCCTCCCACCCTTGTTACGCCTTCGCTCCACCCTCCTGGACTAGGGTCTGTCTGTGTTTTGCCCTGTTTCTGTCTGCTGGTTTGCCCTGCTGTTTATTGATTGCCCCGCCTACTTGTTTGTTGCTATGGACACTCATTGAACTCATTCATTCCCTCGTGTGTTGTCATAGTTACTTATTGTCTCTGCTTTGTCATTGGTTCCTGTCTGTTATATCTACACTGTTTGTTCACTTCCCTGTTGCTAGTCGTTGTTTAATGTTTCCCGTTAGCTCTGTGTTCTGCCTAGTTTTGCCTGCCTGTCTGTTTATCTGTTTCTTGTTTTTGATTAATAAATGTTTAAACTGCAATTGGATCCTCACTCGCCCTTGCCACATCGTGACACAATCTGCTAACATTTATCTATTGGTACCTAATATTTAAAGATCACAATCGTTTCTTTTTTAGTGCATCACTATTATTTGTCATAATACTATTTTATGTCAGTCTACAGAACTAAACTTTTTTTTTTAAACCAGTCAAGATCAAATTAACAATAAAAATTTTATATTTATATAAATATAAATTGTGTAATTCTAGTGTTTACCTCAGTAAAGGTTAAAAAAACTCACTATACTACACTGATTTATCCAGTCATATATGGTAATGTTTGTACTGTAGAAAGGTTGGAATGTTATAATCGCTTCATGACACTTTACATTATCCAACATGACAGTTTACATTACATCAAGGTTTCTGCTTACAGTGACTAGCATAAGGAAATGCACCTTTATTATTAAAATGGATGTTGGGCTGTGATTTGAACCACTGTAATAAAACAAAAGAAAACAAACGGACCTCTGTGTATCCTTCTAAACCTTGGGCATAGATCACCAAACTCAGCATGAAACACAGCCAAGTTTCTGTGTGACATTATTCTCATTTTCATGAACACCAAAACTTTAAACAAGGTGAGATCAAAATTCATGGAGTGTAATATTACATGTTCAGTACAAGGTTCTTGACTCGATTCGTCTGTCTATTAAACAACGAGTTCAACACACTGGATAATGTAGTAGGCTGTTTATTATAAAATATGGTTTTGTTGTAATGTATCTACTCTAACAATATATAATGAAATACGACTTTATTTGTGTGTGTGTGTGCAGGATAAAGAGTTTGGAAGCAAGATCATCTTTCACATCCAGCAGTGTTATATTTTTTATATCTTAATGTAAAAACAGTGTGATATTAAAATGAATGCCAGTTCAAATGCCTTTTCTTTTCATTGTAGCATTTTCTTTATAACATTGTTCTAACTTTCTGTATCTTTAAGTATGACCTAAAATTAAAGCTGACGTTTTTCTCTTGTATTTGTTAGCTCATGGTCCGATGTGTAAGACTCAACTGTACTAATCACTTAAAAAAATAAACTGTTTATCCATTTATATTCGATGTCCTGTTTCACTAAGCAGCAGAATCTATCGATCGATCTATATTCACAATCAGAATGCAATAAATATAAAGAAATAAATAAATAAAGCAGAGCAGTTTTTACATGTGGGATTTATTGTTGTGTTCAGCTGTGTGTAGACGTGTGTAATAACTACCAGTTATCTTCATGCACACTACAGTACAAATGTACATATTTAAGTCTTTAAGGTCCATTAAACTTTTATTACACTGCAATCTCTCACAAAACTCTCCATATGTAGAGAAAAGTGACACTTTTAAATCTAAATGTCTTCCAAGATAGTTGACATTTAGTTTATATTAAATAGAGCTTTATTTTTATGCATTTCTGACACATTAAAAATGTGTTGAACTCATTCCAAGGCTGGATCAGGAACCTGTCACAGGGTTGATATGGACATTTACATTTACATTTACATTTACAGCATGTGACAGACGCCCTTATCCAGAGCGACGTACATAAGTGCTTAAATCTCTAACATTGAATACATTAATGCTGGATCACTAAGTTACATACTTAAGCTACCATGAGTTTAAAACATTTGTTCAGAGTTACAATGAAAAAGTGTCAAAGGTTTCTTTTTTTTAAATGCAAAAGATAAGGAAAGAAGTGCTAGTTGAAGTGTTTCCTGAACAAGTAGGTCTTCAACCGCCATGTAACCGGGCATGTAATTACATGCGAGAGAGAGAGAGAGAGAGAGAGAGAGAGAGAGAGAGAGAGAGAGAGAGAGCTCATTCTTCTAAAACTACAGGTTGGTAAATCATATAAATATAATTAAATATATATTTTAAAAATATTTAGGATGTCAGTCACTCGTTGTTTATTATAAGAACAGTTCCTTTTGTTTTATGTTTAGGTTTCATGTTGTAGATCATTTCTCAGTGTTTCTACACCTAAACAAGGTGTGGTTTCCACGCCCACATCACACAGTTTCCGTCTCACACGATAAACTTTCGCAGACACATTTATTCATTACACAGGTCTCAGTTTCAGGTTTTCAGTCAGTGTCACTGAGTCCTATCAGGAATCTACTAAGGTACAGTGTGACTTTAACCAGACAGGATCTGTAACAATAAATATACAGAAGGAAATAATCAGCTGGGAACTTTGTTGTTGTTGTTGTTGTTGTTGTTTAACTGGATCACTACATTACACATTATTGTACATGTAGCTCCTGTTGTACAGAGTAGACGGATAAACAGCAGTCGAATGGATCAGCTGAACTCTCTAACTCATGACGAGTTGGTTAGTTTTTTTCGCTGTAAGAAGGCTGAGATCTCTTGTATGGAGGAACCTCACATCTTCCTGAGGCAGCTCCGAGACCACGACCTGGTACCTGAGGATCTCTACAAGGCAAGAAAACCCTTTTTACAACATTCATTCATTCCAGGAGGGAATTCACCAGACTGATTGCTGAAGAAAACGTCTACATTTATTTGTTGTGTAATTAAAAATTCCTATTAACTGGAACCTGAACACATTACTTTCGTTTCTGAGATAAAGTACACAATGAGTGCGTAGTGTACACACATTAGAGCACGTGACCGAGCATAAACACCCTCATACACACAAAGACACACAACACACCTACACTTTATAATATATTTTATTTTACTATTTAACATTTATGAAAGCCGCCTTCAAGATCAGTGCTAGTTCTATTTTGGTTGGTAAATTGAATATATTATGCATAATGAAGTTGTTCTTTACAAAGAAGAAAATAATAATAATAATAATAATAATAATAATAATAATAATAATAATAATATGCTGCATGGGATCATTTTCTCCTCCCTGAGGTTGGGGGTTTGATTCCTCTTTATGGTGTCACCACATGCCCAGGTTTTCTGTGACCATGTGTAGGATAAATGGTGTAGAACAGGGGTTCCCAAAGTTTTCAGACCGCGACCCCCAATATTAGACTGCTGACGACCCCACCCCACCCCACCACAACCCTCCTTTCTCCTCTCTGTGTTTTCCTCCAACAGCTTGTGAGGATTTGTGATTTAGTTACAGACTGACAGAGCTAAAACAAAAAGGAACACAATCTCTAAGCCAGGCTATTTTATTAACAAATTATGGACAAAAACAAATACATCCCATAACTGTGAAATGATTACAGACAGAATACGAACAAGCTGCCTGTAACACGTGTACAGCGTCGGCTGGCGCCTTAGAACAATTATAACTTCATGTATAATTGTGTTGTAATTGTAAATGTATTCTGAAAAAAATGCCTAATGTGAAGGATGGGTGCTGTGCGCAGAGCAAAGCAAGTCCACTCTAGGTTCAATTTTGGAGATCACCACCTGCAGATCATCTTCCACGTTAAGCCGTGACCTGTGTTTATTCTTAATATATTGAGCGTTGAGCCAAATTGTATGAGTACTGTAATGGGTCTGTCTGTGTTTTGCCCTGTTTCTGTCTGCTGTCTTGCCCTGCTGTTAATTGTTTGCTCTGCCCACTCGTTTGTTGCCATGGACACTCATTGAACTAATTCATTCCCTCTCGTTTGTTGTCTTAGTTACTCATTGTCTCTGCTTTGTGATTGGTTCCTGTCTAATATATATACACTGTTTGTTCACTTCCCTGTCGCTAGTCGTTGTATGTGTTTCTGTTTCCTGTTAGCCCGGTTTTCTGCCTAGTCTTGTCTACCTGTCTGTGTCCCTGTTTCTTGTTTTGTTTATTAAATGTTTAACTGCAATTGGATCCTCACTCGCCTTTGTCTCATCGCAACAAGTACATCCAACGCGGCTTTCGACAACTGTGGATAATCGAGCGTGACTACCTTATCCGAACTACCTCGGGTCACGGGGAGCCTGTGCGAGATCTCAGGCGTCATCGGGCATCAAGGCAGGATCCACCCTGGACGGTGTGCCAACCCATCGCAGGGCACACA
The DNA here is from genome assembly GCF_030014155.1 of Tachysurus vachellii. NCBI lineage: Eukaryota > Metazoa > Chordata > Actinopteri > Siluriformes > Bagridae > Tachysurus > Tachysurus vachellii. Next base: position 4,892,033 of record NC_083462.1, on the reverse strand, counting down.
CACACTCTCATTCACTCACACACTACGGACAATTTTTCCAGAGATGCCAATCAACCTACCATGCATGTCTTTGGACCGGGGGAGGAAACCGGAGGAAACCCCCCGAGGCACGGGGAGAACATGCAAACTCCACACACACAAGGTGGAGGCGGGAATCGAACCCCCAACCCTGGAGGTGTGAGGCGAACGTGCTAACCACTAAGCCACCGTGACCCCCTAGTTTTATTCCCAGTTTATTTTAATTATCCTAAATTTATACTCGCATCATTACAACCTTTTTTTAACATATAAAAAAAATAAAGTTTCTGGAAATCATCTCGTGACCGCCACTTTGGGAACTGCTGGTGTAGAAAATGGATGGGTGCATAATCATGTCCATCAATAATTGTGGAATAAAAATCTTTATAATCAGATAAATTAATCTGATGTCACTTTATCTTTTAATGTTGAGAGCACAGGTATTTGGGTGCTAATGCTCACAGCTCAGTATATACAGATACATATTTAAAATGTTTATTTTAATACCTGTTGTATACATTACTCTCTCTCTCTCTCTCTCTCTCTCTCTCTCTCTCTCTCTCTCTCTCTCTCTCTCTCTCTCTCTCTCTTTCTTTCTCTCTCTCTCTTTATCTATCTCTCTATCTCTCTCTCTCTCTTTCTCTCTGTCTCTCTCTCTCTCTCTCTCTATCTATCTCTCTATCTCTCTCTCTCTCTATCTATCTCTCTATCTCTCTCTCTCTCTTTCTCTCTGTCTCTCTCTCTCTCTCTCTCTCTCTCTCTCTCTCGCTCTCTCTCTCTCTTTCTTTCTCTCTCTCTCCCTATCTATCTCTCTATCTCTCTCTTTCTCTCTGTCTCTCTCTCTTTCTCTCTCTATCTCTCTCTCTATCTCTCTCTCTATCTCTCTCTCTCTCTCTCTCTCTCTCTGCAGGAGGTATCAAAGAGGAGAAATAAGAAGAGAATAGAGGACGGTGTGTATGAGATTTTGGACAGTTTGGAGAATGAGGGAGGAGATTTCATCAAGCGCTTTTGGAGTTGTGTGTTTCAGGACCACATCCAGCAGAAATACCCTGTTTTCCGCCTTCTCCGAAACAGCATCCAGGACGGTCAGTCACTCCATCTCTTCACCTTTCTGTACTAATTTCTGTTGTTATCTCTGATGTTTCATCTTGAATACAGTATAAAACACAGAGAGGCTCTTGTTTTAGGTTCCTTTAGGAATTATATAAAGCTTCCTAATGCAGAGAATCCAAGCGGGAGTAACGAAGGTGAGAGACAAGGAAAGAACCAAGCGCAAATGAAGAAGGCAAAAAAGAGAAAGATAGCTGATAAGAAGGCAGATGAAGAGGAAGCAGGCCCTTCCTCAGGGACCAGACAGAAGAAAGCCGACACAGAGCCTAAGTCCTGTGAGTTGGTGAAAATGTGATATTTTAATTTATGGTTTAAATTTATTTAATTTCAGTATGGGGACAATAATTGGAGCATCACCTCATGAGCTCATAGTTTAGAAAAATAATGTTTAAAAGTTCACCTGCATGAAGGATAGACACTGAGGTGTTTTGGGGTATTTATATAACAGTAAGATATTAAATGAAACTGGTAGCAGTGAACAGGTAGCGGTGAACAGGTAGCAGTGAACAGGTAGCGGTGAACAGGTAGCGGTGAACAGGTAACGGTGAGCAGGTAGTGGTGAACAGGTAACGGTGAGCAGGTAATGGTGAACAGGTAACGGTGAGCAGGTAATGGTGAACAGGTAGCGGTGAACAGGTAGCAGTGAACAGGTAACAGTGTGCATTACCACAATGTTGGATGTAAGTGCAGGTTTTTCTTTAGAAACCAGGTAGAAAATCCAACACTCAATTCCTTGAGTTTCTGTGCAAGTTTCCGAGAGTGTTTGAATGTCAGGGTTATTTAAAAGGTGACTGGACATGGTTAGATGCTGTGGTGGGGCATTCTGGGAAACGCAGTTTAAGGCAGAAGCCAGCAATGACGTGACATTCTTCCTCTTAGCATTGCTGTTACATAGAGGAGAAGTTCTTGTTACCTGCGGAGACAAAAGAGGCACATTGGATCCAGACAAGCTTGGCAAAGGTACAACTTTATGTGCATGTCACTAAAACATTATCTTAATAATTATAATTTTACATATTCTATAATGTCTCTGATAAATCTATAATAAATATTTTTGTCAAGTGTTTATACATTTGATTTCAATTTTCTTTATGGCACAAAAAAATTGAAAACCATCTGAAGCTGCAGAATTCTTCTATTTTTGCATACAAAAAAAGATAATACAAGATAAGTGAGCAAAGTAAGGAAATACTGCATTACAAAGTGTATAGCAGTAAATATAATACTATTTTGTATTTTGTTACTATGGCAACCAGTCATATAGCTAGTGAACAGAGACTTGCAGAGATAAAAACACGTGTGTGTATGTAGCTTAAGGCTAAGAATGTAGTTACACCTCAGAAGGCTGTGTTCAAATCCCATGAGCAAGTCCTTAACCTGCAGCTCAGTCGTATCAGTCCACTGGACTTTACTCTGTTATTTTAGACACTCTTTCTCATACAGAAATACACTTGTCACGAGGAATTTGCTCTTGTTACTCATTTATAAGCTGTAATTTAAATAAAGTGTCCTTCCTATAGGAGAAAAGTGCATTTTTTCTGAGGATCGGTGGTTCAGCCCAGGTGAGTTTGAGAGATTTTCAGGAAAGGGAAGTTGCAAGAACTGGAAAACCAGCATCCGCTACCAAAACACTACACTACAGAAACTTATAAAGGTAAAACTACTGTTTATTAAAGGTCACACTACTACAAACACACGGAACTATGACACATAATACACTGAAGGCACACACACACTGACTGACATACAAACACAATGAAATATTAATAATTAATGTTCTTCCTTTTTGTCTTTTTTTTGTAAGGACGGTCATTTGAAGTGTCCGAGGATTTACAGACGTAGTCGATCGAAGGTGTTGTGTCTGTTTACTCTTTTTCCATCATGGTTAAAACTTTTTGTTATGCTTTTATATACTTTTATATACTGTATATAAACTATATATATATTTTGTTCTTATTGCAGAAAAAATGGCTGACTGTTTCTTTAAGCTCTTTCAGCTCTGTGGAAAGCTCTAGTTAGTATACCAGGCCCTTGTTTACATTTCTTTTTTATTAATCTTGTTTAAATTTACTTTAGCAAAGTAATTGTCGCTGTAAACTGTCACTTTTTTGTGTGTTTATCTTCTTCCATATGTTGCCTTAGAGTCAATTTTCAGTAGAGAGACTGATGAATCCAGTGATGAGTACATAACTGATGATGATGATGAAGAAGAAGAAGAAGAAGAAGAATACAGCGAGACAGCACATTTGTCAACACTCCTGACTTTACCAGTCAGCTGTGGATCTGTCAGTGGGGTTTTACATAAAAGCAGATTTTCAGGTAATCAGAGCTGGAAAACTCTGGGAAGCTGAACACATTAAGACGAGTCAGAATATAGCCACAGAGTGTGTGTGTGTGTGTGTGTGTGTGTGTGTGTGTATTCAGGCGGGTCACGCAGTAAGAGCATCCGCACAGAGGAGCGCTGGTTCACTCCTGAGGAGTTTGTAAAGCAGGAGTTAACTCTGACAGACGGACACTGGAAGAAAGATATACTGTGTCACGGAAAAACCCTCGACTACCTGGTGAAGGTAACACAAGAGACACAATAATTAGTTATTAGATCCTACTGTTTATTGTATATACAGTACAGCTTAGAGAAAGCCAACACGTGCTCTGATTTATAAAAGGTCAGTGAATCTGGACAGAACAGACATTTAAAATATAACAGAAATCTTCCTGCTTATTTTCTGTTTACAGAAGAAAATCCTGCAAATCCATTCAGTGCTGTGTCGCTGTGCTGTGTGTCATCCTGGGGAAAAGGTAAATCCTAACCAACAACACCTTTCTGATGTTAGGAAACTCACTCACTCACACACACACACTCACAGACACACTCACACTCACACACACACACACACTCATACACTCACACACACACACACACACACACACTCTCACACTCACTCACACACACACTCACACACTTACACACTCTCACACTCACTCACTCACACACACACACACATGTGTGTGAGTGAGTGTGAGTAAGAGTGTGTGTGAGTGTGTGTGAGAGTGAGTGAGTGACTGTGTGTGAGTGTGAGTGTGAGTGAGTGTATGAGTGAGTGAGTGAGAGTGAGAGTGAGAGTGAGTGAGTGACTGTGTGTGAGTGTGAGTGAGTTTATGAGC
>NC_083462.1:4865240-4882740 GCF_030014155.1 Tachysurus vachellii | reverse complement strand
CACATTGCATACAGAGTTGTGGTTCTGATTGTTTGTGTTTTTTTCAGCGCTGTGAGTATTTGCTGTTGTTTTTATATAAGGCGGATACACAGCGTGTGCTAACTGATGATCCCACCAAAAGGGTAAGAATTTCTATTTAAAGTTTAGGAATTTGTATTTAAAGTTTTTTGTATTTAAATCATTACTTACTGCGGTCAAATCAGTACCTACTGCATTTTAATCAGTATCTAACACCTTTGATTCATTCATTATTTAGGACTAAGGACAGTCACAATGATAATAGTTGAGCTCACATTGACAAACAATCATTACAGAAAACCACTACATTAGCTACAGAGACATGACAGACATGATACTGCTTTAAAAATGGCTGTTAAACTTTGTCCTCGTGCAGATGGGCAGATGTACAGATGTGATCTCTGAGCCCATGTGGCTAAACAAAGTGAAGAGCAAACTGCAGGAAAACAAGTACACAAGAGTGAAAGAGTTTGTACATGACATCAGACTCATCTTCAAAAACTGCCAGACTTTGAACAGGGTGAGATGTATTATATTAATATTAAAATATTAAGCAAATATTAAAGCATAATGTTGTGATAATATATACTATAATAATATAATACAAAGAGTCAAAAAAAATTATTTAATGATAGTAAAAAAATGACTGTGTGTGTGTGTCTGTGTGTGTCTGTGTGTGTGTGTCTGTGTGTGTGCGTGTGTGTGTGTGTGTCTGTGTGTGTGTGTGTGTCTGTGTGTGTCTGTGTGTCTGTCTGTGTGTGTCTGTGTATGTCTGTGTGTGTGTGCGTGTGTGTGTGTGTGTGTGTGTGTGAGTGTGTGTGCGTGCGTGCCTGCGTGTGTGTGTGTGTGTGTGTGCGTGTGTGTGCGCGTGTGTGTGTGCGTCTGTGTGTGCGCGCGTGTGTGTGTGTGTGTGTGTGTGTGTGTGTCTGCAGGGTAATAAATCTGACAGGATGATGGCAGCCAAACTGTTTGAGCAGGAATTTAACAGCGTCTTTAAAATCCACTAGAATGTTTACCACCGAAAGTCCGATTTTAATGTTAAACTTTGCATACTGTTTATTCTTGCTGTTGGTTTCCCCAGTGCTGATTTTTCCTGAAGTTTTGGATTTTACTGATTTTCAATAAACACCTTGTTGTACCGCTCATGGCTCCTTCATTACATTTTGCACTGACATCATATGAATATTTAAGTGAACTTGGTATAATCCTCATTGCTTATTATCATTTTAAGATACTGTTCTGTAGAGGTACATCTGTAGAACCCAGACACTAAAACATACACCATTATATTATGACCATCTACCTAATGGCCTGTGGGACATCCTTTAGCCCACAAAACAGCAGCCAAACGGAGAGGCATTGATTCACAAGGTGGCAATAGGTTTCCTGGGGTATCTGGTACCGGTGCCATAATGACAGCTGCAGGTCCTCCAGTTCCTGTACATTATGGGGTGATGATGTAGCAAGAACCTGCTTTTCCAAGTGGAACCACAAGTCTTTGATGGGGTTCATGTCAGGTGAATTTGGAGGCCAAGGCATTAACAGAAATTCACATCATGTTCCTCGGCCCACTCCTTGACGATTCTGGTTGTGTGCTATGACGCATTATTCTGTTGGTGAACACAGTTGCCATGAATGGGTGCACTTGGTCTGCAATGATGTTCAGATGTCAGGAATTGTGCTATTGGAAAAATCGAGCCCAAAGAGTCCCAAAAAAACATCGCCCACTGCATAACACCACCATCCCCGGCTTGTGTCTGAACAACAACATCCAGCTGCCATAGCTAGTGTTGGTAATCGGGGTGTCCTTGCTGTCGGCTGTCGACGTGATGCACCGGGAAACTTGAGTCGTCAGACCAGGCCACATTCTTCCAATCAGCCACAGTCCAAACTTGATGATCTTGTGCTCGTTTCATGCGTTGTTGGTGGTAGTGCGCAGTTAGCATGGGGACCCGGCTGAGTCACACTGTGTAACATAGAGTATATAGATAAATAAAAGACATGTTTGCTCTTCTGTCTCAAGTCACATGCTTGTGTATTGTTGACTGTTACTGAGCACTAACAATCATCAGGTGTAAAGGGAGCTGCGAGCTCCGTTTGCTCTCTGACTTCCCGTGTGCTTGGTCTGAGATTGGTCTACAGCATGAGGCTCTTTTAAAGATGAAGATATTATTCTGTCTTTTATTTAAGGGCAGTTTTAATGGTTGTTTTAAACGGTTTCAGTGTTTATACTGAATGTGGGGTGTTTTAATTCATATTGATGTAGATGGGATTTTTATTTTTCTTTGTCCTAATAATCAGCTTGTTCTTACAGTGACGAACGCTTACTGTTTATTTTGGTTCATTTTCCTGTTATATAATTTTGTGTTTAGACCATGAAAAGCTGAGATCACAATTTCTACATGATACTGACCGTTTGTTTATTTTGGTTATTTGGTTATCATCACAACCAAAGTAACCGGTGGTTTGTTAGCAGTTTTATATCTTTATATACAATTTTCTATTTACTCAGTGATGTATTGTAAAATATTGACTCCCTTTAATAAATAGATGTCTCTGAATTGAAACCTCACTGCTGCCTTTGTGTACAGTGTGTGTGTACGTGTGTATGTATATGTGTTTATCCCCAATGAGCAAGTCTGAGGTGACTCAGGCAGCAGTGGCAAGGAAAAACTCCCTTAGATTAGTAAAGGAAGAAACCTTGAGAGGAATCAGACTCAAGGGGGAACCCATCCTCATATGGGTGATACTAGATGGTGTGATTCAAAATATACAATCAGACAAATGTTGTATTGGTGTAAGGATCACATGGAGTTCAGATCTCCTCTTAGTATCACAGAGTCCAACTGGAGCTGGTAGATCTGTAGATGTTTTCTTCAGGATTCTCACAGAGTCGGCCTCGTCTAAGCGGAAACCAAAAACTTCATTGCACGGAAGACGATCGGAGCTGGTACAATGTCTGGGTGTCTCGGCATGGGTTGAAAAAGAGAAGAGCAGTGCAAAGGGATTAACATATCTGCTGTTCATAAAAATGTGCAGGTCTAGTGTAATAGAGCACAATATAATATAACTGGATGTTTTATGTGTACGCCTGACTAAAGAGATGGGTTTTTAATCTACATTTAAACTGGGAAAGTGTGTCTGAGCCCCGAACACTATCAGGAAGACTATTCCAGAGTTTGGGAGCTAAATAAGAAAACTCTCTACCGCCTTTAGTAGACTTAGATATTCTGGGAACTACCAGAAGTCCTGAGTTTTGTGATCTCAGAGAGCGTGAAGGATTGTAACGTGTTAGAAGACTAGTTAGATACATGGGAGCTAAACCATTAAGAGTCTTGTACGTAAGTAGCAGCAGTTTGTAATCAATTCTAAACTTAACAGGTAGCCAGTGTAGAGATGATAAAATTGGGGTTATATGGTCATACTTTCTTGTCCTAGTGAGAACTCTGGCAGCTGCATTTTGGACTAACTGTAGCCTATTTATTAAAGATGCAGGACAACCACCTAGTAATGCATTACAATAGTCCAGTCTAGAGGTCATGAAAGCATGAACTAGTTTCTCAGCATCAGATATAGACAGGATGTTTCTCAGCTTGGCAATATTTCTAAGGTGAAAGAAGGCTGTTTTTGTGGTTTGGGCGACATGATTTTCAAAGGACAAGTTGCTGTCTAATAAACACCAGGTCTTTCACTGTCGAGCTACTAGTAACAGTACATCCCTCTAATTGGAAGTTAAATTGTGAGAGTTTCTGTGTACTGTTTTTTGGACCTATAATTAGTATTTCTGTCTTAACAGAAAGTTACAGCTCATCTTTTATCTCTCTAAGGCACTGAGTTAATTTGGACAATTTAGCTATTTCATCTGTTGGAAGTTAAAAAATCTCTCACGCTGCCTTGATATCTACAGAAAGGTCTGTTTATCATGGCAGATTTTCTGGATTAGTAAATCAGTCTTACAAAAAAAAAATGTTAAAGTATAATGTTTAGAAATATTTATACTGAACCAGAGGTATTGCTTAGACATATTATTTATAATTTGTTCAAGTTAAAGCAGTAAATTTTATCAGCGCTTTTCAGACTGTTTCAGACTACCTTATCTTTCCTGTATGTCGTCTGCACTGTCTCTCGTCTTTGTACTTGGTCCTCTCCTTTTCTCTCTGTACAGTATACTCACTATCTTGGTGATGTTATTTCCTCACATCATTTCTCTTACCATTGCTATGCTGATGACACTCAACTATCCCTCAGATACACAGCTTCTGCTCAGATCTCAGTGTGTCTGGAACTCAATCCCAGCAAAACTGAACTGCTGGTCATCAGGTGATTCATCCCCAGGTCAGGATCTTGTAATATCCCTGCACAACAGTCTGATCTTTCCTTTTGGTTACAGCTCACAACCTTTGGGTAAACATGGACAATTAACTGTCCTTTTCCTCACATGCTGATGATGTGACTCGCTCATGTCAGTTTCTTCTCTAAAACATTAGAAGGATTTGGGCCAGTTTTCTCCACACAGGCTGATCAGGTACTCGTTCGGTCTCTTGTCATCTCAAGACTCGAATACTGCAACTCACTACTGTCAGGTCTATATGTGTATTAAATAAATAAATAAATAAATACCCCGGGGTAGACCTAGGACACGCTGGAGGGACTATGTCTCTCGGCTGGCCTGGGAACGCCTCGGTATTCCCCGGGAGGAGCTGGAGGCAGTGTCTGGGGAGAGGGAAGTCTGGGTGTCCCTGCTTAGACTGCTGCCCCCGCGACCCGGCCCCGGATAAGCGGTAGAAGATGGATGGATGGATGGATGGATGGATGGATGGATAAATAAATAAATAAACCCCAAAAAGAGATTTAGGTACATTTCATTCTGTCTGTAACCTAGTGAACCAGCATTAATGTGTTCATCCATAGAGACTTAAAAGCACTTTTTGTACGCCGCTCTGTATAAGCGATGGTTTAAGGTTACACACAGTCACATCATGTCAGCTCTAGTCGAGTGTTGTTTGTATAGCTCTGTGTACTATGTACAACGTCTTGGCCAATAGCTTTAAATCAGCAGGTGTGTCTAATTCTTTTCCTTATGAGCTTGTCTAAGCTTGTCTGATCAGAGAAGAACAACATTTAAAGGGCGTTCGTCTGGGACTTTAATAAACCACCGACATTATTAAAGGTAAAAACTTTAAGACTTACATTAAGTGAAATGATTCTGATCTAAAATTCTATATTTCAATATATTTTGTTAACAATTCATTGTATTTTGAATGTGTGTTTTGTTTTCCTGACTCTCTGCATGTAAGCAAGCTGTGGTTACACCATAAAAAAGCTCTCAGCTCTCGGTGTGTCGCTCTCCTAACGTCTGCCTAACGTCTGTCTTCTCTGCTTTCAGGTTTTCTCCACCACTCCAAGGTAAATCCTCGGTCCTGTTCCTGATCACAAAGGAAGAGGTTGAAGTTTAGACAATTCAAATTTAGTAAATTAATAATTTTATTATACTAAGTAGAAAGATGAGCACTGACCATCAGTTGGATGGTCTAACTGAAGAGCAGCTGGCTTGGTTTTTTCGCTCCAAGAAGACCGAGATGTCTTGTTTGGAAGAACCACAAACCCTCCTCAACCAACTTCGGGACTTTTATCTAGTCCCTGAGGATCTGTACCAGGTAAGAGAGAAAGGTAACAGCCTGTTTAACAACATTCAACCATTTGAGCAACTTTTTTCTTTTTTATAATGTTGCGAAACAGACTATTAAAACAGACTGGTTTGACTTGCTACTGTACATTCTTTAGTTTTATTTACGTCGTCTCCGGTGTGTAGATGTAAAGGTCTGACATGTTTATTCATCTTAATGCTCTTCGGAAACAAAATGAGCAAGACGTACTCTAGAGTCCAGACCTTTTAAGGGGAATTATAATATGTAAATAATGTGTCTGGGCCGATTTTGTGTTGTGATTGTATTTTATCCAATTTGATGACAGTTTGATGTCACCTGAGGTCTTGTAATCCACCTAGACTGTATTTCCCCTAAACACACACCAGGATTATTCAGTTGAAGAAATTCTAATAAAACAGAAGAAAACAAAACCTCACATATCTTTTATTCTTGTATGATACAGTGATGTGGTCTAATGGATGTGTTGGTTCATCTCTCTCTCTACCTCTCCCTCTCTCTCTCTCTCTCTCCCTCTCTCTCTCTCTCCCTCTCTCTCTCCCTCTCTCTCTCTCTATCCCTTTCTCTCTCTCCCTCTCTCTCTGTCTCTCTCTCTCTCTGTCTGTCTGTCTGTCTCTCTCTCCCTCTCTCTCCCTCTCTCTCCCTCTCCCTCTCCCCCTCTCTCTGTCTCTCTCTCTCTCTCCCTCTTTCTCTCTCCCTCTCCCCCCCCTCTCTCTCCCTCTTTCTCTCCTCCTCTCCCCCCCTCCCTCTCTCTCTCTCTCTCTCTCTCTCTCTCCCTCTTTCTCCCCCCCCCCCCCTCTCTCTCTCCTCTCTCTCTCATTGTCCTTGCAGAAAGTAACAAAGGCAAAGACTAAAAAGACAAAGCAGAAAGTTATGTATGAGATTTTGGACTGGGTTGAGAAGGAGAGGCGTCCGTTGTTGAAGGTGTTTTGGAGTTGTGCTTTTAAGGATCACATCCTACAGCAATATCCTCTCTTTCGGTTGTACAAAACAAGTCTTCTGAATGGTTAGACCTTTTTTTTTGTTTGCATATCTGTTTGTACACTAGAGATAAAGAGTTTAGTATTAGACATTGTTTATTTTGGTTAATTAGTTATTTTTAAAATCTTGATGAAAAAACTATTGATCCTGAGTGACTGAGTGAACATGTTGGTTCACCAGGTCATTTGGTATTACCATTTGGGAGCTGTTATTTTTTTATACACAGTGAAGTGTATATGTTTGTATACTAAAGAGGCAGGACTTTTAATAAGTCGTCAGTTAAAGCCAGCCAGTGACTCTAGGGGACGTTTATTCTTCCAACAGAGAACAGAGAAGAGTCTTTATGCTCAACTTCCTTGTACCCTGACGGCTGGCATTCAGAGTCAGACCTGTCAAGAAATCAATGCAGTAGTTTAGTATTGAAATGAACAACCACCCGAGCGGCCTCCAGAGCACATCTCTAGATATGCTATAAATCACAAGTACTTCATAATTTAACCCTTGTATGTTGTTCGTATTTTTGTTACTCAGCCAGTGTTCATGGGTCTGTTGGTCTGTTGCATTTTTGGGTTTTTAATTCAACACAATCAAAAATTTTATGTTAAAATACTCTACAGATGTTTACTTCATCCCAATGACAAGCAATATAAACAGCATATATGGTTAATATTTGCTCTTTACCTTTATTACATCACATTTTTTAATTAAAATGCTACTTGTTTTTGTTGTTTTTTAATAAAATGTAATAAAAAAAGAAAATCAAATTTAATCAAGTTAAAATAAAAATTAAAAAAAATCAACAAATTTAAAAGGAAGCAAAGTTTTTCAAAACTATCGATGTTTATGAATATGGGTCCCACAGACCTGAACATCATACAAGGGTTAAAAAATGGATTTATGCTCTGCTACTAATCTAACCTCCCAAAATTGTTCTTTTATCCCTAAAAATCTGATTTAAAATTTTTCTCATAGTCCCTGATGTAGTGAACCAGTATGATGTGTTTACTGAGTCACTCTGGATATACTATAATCTGACAAATGCAATCAACGATAAGAGAAAATATTCAGACACGTCAGCTATCTAGTCTGGAGTGATGACAGTGAATGTAATCCGAGCTGTAAAGCTGTCTTATTTACTCTAGAACAAAAGAAAACTGAACAAACAGTGGATGGAACAAAGAGAAAGAAATGTGCTAGCGAGAGAGAGGAGACAGAACCAGGTCCTTCTTCTGTAGTCCGCATCAGACAGCTGGAACCAACCAAGAAGCCTCGCACTGACATTGTGACACTGGACTGAATGAGCTTCTCAGAAGTGTGAGAATTTATGGGTTTAAGGTTATTTTATTAATTCTCCTGTAATTTTAACATGTAGTTAACTGAAATGCAAGATTTAGCCACTTGTTAAAAAGATTCAGTGAAAATAAAATAAACATTCCTATTTGAGACTCATTTTGATTTGAGACTCATTTTGAATGTTCATACAAAAGAAATTAGATTTTTTTTTAATAAAAACTAAAGTCCCTCTGTATATAAAGTATGTCTGCATGTATGTGTATATAAAAGCAGTTAAACAGATATGTACAAATAAATATAAAGTATATATCTGTTATAAACAAAGGATAAAAATGGCTGTTTATTATTATTATTATTATTATTATTATTATTATTATTATTATTATTATTATTATTATTATTATTATTATTATTATTATTAATTCTTCAGAAACTGCGTAAGAAGATCACTCCCTCCACCTGTATGGTATTTTTTTATTTTATCTTTATATTGTAAAGGTAAAGTAAAAAAAAAAAAAATCGACTTCACCTTTGGATTTGTCTGTTTTGTACTTTGTATAAATAACAAGAATAAACACTCGCCTGCTTTTGCATGCACAAGACAGTTTCCTGTGTCGTGACACTGCACATTCATTTTAACACCATACTTTTTATACATGTCTAATTCCATTACAATAAGATTAGATTAGATTAGATTCAACTTTATTGTTATTACACAAGTACAAGGCAACGAAATGCAGTTTAGGTCTAACCAGAGTGCAATAGCAGCAAGTGCAGGATATACAGTTTTTACAAGATTTAAATGAGTTAAATAAAGTGGTAATATGGAGTGATTTACAGATGTGTGTGTACTATGAACAAATATACAGATTTACAGAAGGATATGTGCTGTAACAAAATATATGGTTATTACTATAAACAGTAATATATATATGTACTATGAATATATATGTACTATGAATATAATATACAAATGAATATATATGTTCTATGAATATAATATACAAATGAATATATATGCACTTAGGATATAATATACAGATGAATATATATGTACTATGAATATAATATACAGATGAATATATATGTACTATGAATATAATATACAGATGAATATATATGTTCTATGAATATAATATACAGATGAATATATATGTACTTAGGATATAATATACAGATGAATATATATGTACTATGAATATAATATACAGATGAATATATATGTACTATGAATATAATATACAGATGAATATATATGTTCTATGAATATAATATACAGATGAATATATATGTTCTATGAATATAATATACAGATGAATATATATGCACTTAGGATATAATATACAGATGAATATATATGTACTATGAATATAATATACAGATGAATATATATGTACTATGAATATAATATACAGATGAATATATATGTTCTATGAATATAATATACAGATGAATATATATGTACTTAGGATATAATATACAGATGAATATATATGTACTATGAATATAATATACAGATGAATATATATGTACTATGAATATAATATACAGATGAATATATATGTTCTATGAATATAATATACAGATGAATATATATGTTCTATGAATATAATATACAGATGAATATATATGTACTTAGGATATAATATACAGATGAATATATATGTTCTATGAATATAATATACAGATGAATATATATGTACTATGAATATAATATACAGATGAATATATATGTACTTAGGATATAATATACAGATGAATATATATGTTCTATGAATATAATATACAGATGAATATATATGTTCTATGAATATAATATACAGATGAATATATATGTACTATGAATATAATATACAGATGAATATATATGTACTTAGGATATAATATACAGATGAATATATATGTACTATGAATATAATATACAGATGAATATATATGTACTATGAATATAATATACAGATGAATATATATGTACTATGAATATAATATACAGATGAATATATATGTACTATGAAATAAACCTGTGCTTTAAATTACAGTCCTCATTATTCTAGAGCTATATAGAATTAATCAGCACCGACTGACCAATCAGAATCAAGCGTTCCAAGTGATAATAAATGATGTCACGTTTTGTTTTGTTTTGTTTTGTTTTGTTTTGTTTTGTTTTGTTTTGTTTTGTTTTGTTTTGTTTTGTTTTGTTTTGTTTTGTTTTTGGTTTGGTTTGGTTTGGTTTGGTTTGGTTTTAATTTGAAATCTGGGACTCGGTTTGAATCTTGAGTTGTGACTGTAAACTTCCTGTAAAGTTTACTTTCGATTTCGTTCCATCAACTTCCGGGTTTTCTGGTGTGTGTGTGTGTGTGTGTGTGTAGATGTTGTGAGTCGCAGGCGGGAGATTTGGGTTTATTTGAGATTTACATTCGCACAACAAGTGAGAGACACTCAGAAATGTTCGTCATATTATACAGGATGTATTTCAGGATAAAAAAAATTGACACAAACTTTTTTTAAAATTTTTTTTGCAGGTCTTCCATGTGGCCTGTGAAGGAGTTAGAACTCATGCACATCATCTGGAGAACTACTGCACATCATCTGGAGAACTACTGCACATCATCTGGAGAACTACTGCACAATTAAAATAAACACTGTTTAATTGTACGGATATATGAAGGGGATTCACACTGACTCCATGGATCCGCTGGATTTTCTAACTCAGGAGGAGCTGAAGATGTTTTTTCACTGTAAGAAGACTGAGATCTCTTGTATGGAGGAACCGCGCACCTTCCTCAACCAGCTCCGAGACCACGACCTGGTACCTGAGGATCTCTACAAGGTAAGAAAACTCATGCAATTCTCCTGTAATAAGAAAATGTCAAACACAGATCACATGTTGTTTCTTTCTCCTTCACAACTGCTGATGTGCATGCTTGAGAAAAAAGAAATAAATAATAATAATAATCATCTCCAAAGTACTTTCAAACGGTTCCATCTTATTATAAATACACTTTAATTTACTTTAATCTTTAATTTACTTTAATTTAATTTAATTAATAAAAAAAGACGTGCATGCTTGAGAAAAACAACAATAATAATAATAATAATAGTAGTAATAATAATAATAGTAATAATCTCCAAAGTGCTTTCAGCCAGTTTTATTGTAATATAAATACACTTTAATTTACATATAATTATTTAAAAAAAAAAAAGACGTGCATTCTTGAGAAAAATAATAATAATAATAACAATAATAATAATCTCCAAAGTGCTTTCAACCGGTTCCCATCTTATTATAAATACACTTTAATTTATATATAATCATTAAAAAAAAGATATCCAGTTAGAGTATATTTAACAGCTCATGTACAGTATGTGATGAAACATGAAAGAACTTTTCCCTTCATCGTCTGTGCCTTAGCATGCGCTCAGCTCTGGTACCTGATCATGTTCACTCCATTAAAGAATCTACATTAAGTCACATGTTCAGTCTGAAGTCGCATCATCACAAACTCTTGAAGATCACAGAAAGATTATATTAGGAATAGAGTTATATCGTGAACTAGACTGACGAGGTTGCGTTGCATGTACAGTATTTTCCTATAAGGTTACGACACAGAGGTTTTATTGCTCTTATACCACAGAAAATGTCTGCAGTTTATACACACAGGTAAAGCCCGTGTGGAGAAGAGTCTGTTTTTTATTACTTTATTACTAAGAAAATCTACTAACTGTTACACTGCTGACACTGAAGGCTCCTTCATTAAATAAGCATTAATTCATTCATATATGTGAGAATATTAAACATAAGAAAAACAAACCTTTCACAATATTAGACTTAAACATGGATAACAGAATCTAATAAATTCTTATTACATATTTATAACAGAAAACGTGTCTCTCTGCTTTCTTTCCCTGTGCAGAAGGTCATAAATATGAGAAGTAGGGAGAGAAGGAAGAAAGGTGTGTATGACATTTTGGACTGGGTGGAGCAGAAGAAAGGACAGTGTATGAAGAAGTTCTGGAGGTGTGTGTTTCAGGATCACATCCTGCAGAATTATGCTGTTTTCCGCTTTCTCCGAAACAGCCTTCTTGATGGTCAGTTACTTCATCTGTAAATAAATAAATAAATACCTTGTTATGTCACGACTTTAATCCTACCTGATTCTCGGCGCAGGATCCTACAAGAGTTATCTGACGCTCCCTGATACGGAGGACAAGAACGACAATGAGACAGAGTCGGTGCAGAAAGAAGAAGAGAAAATAAAGGGAAGGAAAGGAAGCAGAAAGAGAAAGAAAAGTGACGAAGGGACCGAGGAGGAAGAGGAACCAGGACCTTCGTCTTGCTCCACCCCTAGCAGAAAGAAAGCGGCGAGAAAGCCAACGTTCTGTGAGTCGTTCGTGTAAATCACACACAACACGTACCTGCTGTAACGCAGTGAGATCGGTGTGTGAACGTTAAAGATACACAATGTTAAACATACAAATATCTTCTAATGGAGCAATCTGTAAAACACTGGATATCTTTTGTGCCTGTAAAAATATAGTAAATATTATAATTAGATCATGTTTATTTTATAAGATGTATAGAAGGAAGCTTAAGATTAAGAATAAAACTACTTTTTGTACTTTTAGTGGATGTCAACTAGAAAATGAGATTTCAGTCCAAATTTTGTACCTTAAATCTTCATCACCTTAAATACAGCTAAACTGTTTCAACTCAAAAATAAATGAGACCTTGCAGGAGTTTGCAGAGTTGTTTTTGTGATTGTTGCAGCCATAAAGACTCCATGACGCGTTTAAATACAAGTCAAAAACAGAAAGACTTTTAAATAATGGAGAATTAAATAGGACTTCATGTTTCCTGTTGGTGGAAAGTTCCAGGACTCCAGAAGATTGTTGTACATTTAAATATTAACTGATTATTAATTCATCAACACTTTAAGGCCTTAATATAAAGTGCAGTAAAAAGACTGAACTGTTGTGTTGCTAAAAGTCACAGAGATTATTATAAAGGATGAAACCATAATTGTTTCGTGTAATATCTCTATATACTGCTATCTATCTATCTATCTATCTATCTATCTATCTATCTATCTATCTATCTATCTATCTATCTATCTCACTCTCTCTCTCTTTCTCTGTCTCTCTCTCACTCTCTCTCTCACTCTCTCTCACTCTTTCTGTGTTTCTCTCTCTCTCTCTCTCTCTCACACACTCTTTCTGTGTCTCTCTCTTTCTCACTCTTTCTGTGTGTGTCTCACTCTCTCTCTCTCTCTCTCTCTTTCTGTGTTTCTCTCTCTCTCTTTCTCACTCTCTCTCTCTCTTTCACTCACTCTCTCTTTCACTCACTCTCTCTTTCACTCACTCTCTCTTTCACTCACTCTCTCTCTCTCACTCTTTCTGTCTCTCTCTCATGCTCTCTCTCTCACTCTTTCTGTGTGTGTCTCTCTCTCTCTCTCTCTCTCTCACACACTCTTTCTGTGTCTCACTCACTCTCTCTCACTCACTCTCTCTCTCTTTCACTCACTCTCTCTCACTCTTTCTGTCTCTCTCTCTCACGCTCTCTCTCACTCTTTCTGTGTGTTTCTCTCTCTCTCTCTCTCTCTCTCTCTCTCACACTCTTTCTGTGTCTCTCTCTCACGCTCTCTCTCTGTCTGTCTCTCACTCTCTGTCTCTCTCTCTGTCTGTCTCTCACTCTCTGTCTCTCTCTCTCTCTCTGTGTCTCTCTTTCTCACTCTTTCTGTGTGTCTCTCTCTCTCACTCTTTCTGTGTGTCTCTCTCTCACACTCTCTCTCTCACTCTTCCTGTGTCTCTCTCTCTCACACTCTCTCTCTCTGTCTCTCTCTCTCACTCTTTCTGTGTGTCTCTTTCTCTCACACTCTTTCTGTGTCTCACTCTCTCTCTCTCTCTCTCTCTCTCTCTCTCTTTCACACACACTCTTTCTGTGTCTCTCTCACTCACTCACTCTCTCTCTCTCTCACTCTTTCTGTCTCTCTCTCTCACGCTCTCTCTCTCTCACTCTTTCTGTGTGTTTCTCTCTCTCTCTTTCTCACTCTCTCACTCACTCACTCTCTCTATCTCTCTGTGTCTCTCTCTGTGTCTCTCTCTCTCAGGCTCTCCATTAAAAAGAGGAGAGAAGGCTGAAATCTGGACGTGGGATCTGTATAAAACGACCCTCCCTGTTACCTGTGGTAGTAAAAAAGCCACGCTGCATCGGGACAAGTTAGCCAGAGGTACAGCGTAATCACTCACATGCCTTTACATGTTAATATTAAATTAAACTTAATATTAAATGATTATAGTAGCTGCAGCTTCCATCAGTGAATCATCTCACCTGGACACTGTAGATTTGTGCTCCAGTATTCTCCGCTCATCCGTTCGATTTGAAGCTGATTCCTGTCGTGATTTTCTTGGCGCCGTCACTGTCATTTCTACATCCGTGTTCCTGTAAAGCTGCTGACGTGACAACGTTTGTAGACCACAGACGTCTCTGTACAAATATAACTGAACACATCAGCAGTAACTATGTTTGGAAAGAGGAAGATTGAGCAGTGACTTGTTGGAATAAGTTTGTTCTTGTGGTAAACTGACATGTGACTTTTCTCCAATAGGGTTGGAGTGTGTTCTGTACGAGGGTAAGTGGCTCACAACAAATGAGTTTGAGAAGGTTGCAGGAAAGGGAAGCTCCAAGAACTGGAAGTTGTCCATCCGCTGCCATAAAACTCCACTGCAAAGACTTATAGCGGTAATCACAAGTACCTGCGTCTACACGTGTACAGTGAACACACCATGATTGGGTTCACCTTTATTTTGATTGGTGACAAAACTATTTTTCTCTGTTTTTTATAAGGAGGGCCATCTGCAGTGTCCACGCATGAAGAGACAATGCGTTCGGAAGGTGCCGAGTCTTCCTCACTCTGTGTTTAACTGCGTGTTTCCCCGACTCGTGTGTCACACTTTTGTTTTCTGTCCTCGCAGAATCGGAGAGTGTTGTTTCCCAGCAGCTCCTCTGAAAGCTCCTCCAGCCCTTGTCAGTATACACGGACGCTGTCTTTTACTATTAATACAGTACGACTCTCTATTGTTGCTGAACGCATTCGCTCTCTGTTAGGTTCAGTCTCATCCTTAGAACCTTCACCGATGGACGAATCAAGCGACGACCAGGAGGAGGAAAGAGAAGAGGACGGAGAACGAGGAGCAAACGAAGAGGAGAATGAAGACGATGGAGAAGATGGTGAGCCGGTGGATCTGACTGAGTTTCAGCCTGCGGTTTTACCAGTCAGCTGTGATTCCGTCACTGGAGAGCTGTATAAAAAAAGATTTACAGGTAGGTGAACAGAGCGAAGATGGTGGTGGAATGAGGAAGTTCAGGATAGTATCCAGAGGAAGAGATTAGCCAAGAAGAAGTGGGATATGGACAGGACTGAAGAGAATAGACAGGAATACAAGGAGTTACAGCGCAGAGTGAAGAGGGAGGTGTCTAAGGCCAAGCAGAAGGCATATGATGAGTTGTACACTAGGTTAGACACTAGAGAAGGAGAGAAGGACTTGTACAGGTTAGCTAGACAGAGGGATCGAGATGGGAACGATGTGCAGCAAGGAAGAATTATTAAGGATAGAGATGGAAGGGTGCTCACAAGTGAGGAGAGTGTACAGAGGAGATGGAAGGAATACTTTGAGGAGCTGATGAATGAGGAAAATCAGAGGGAAAAAATAGTAGAAGCGGTGAACTCTGTGGAACAGGAAGTAGATAAGATTAGAAAGGATGAAGTCAGGAAGGCCTTGAAGAGGATGAAAAGTGGAAAGGCAGTTGGTCCTGACGACATCCCGGTAGAGGTCTGGAAGTGTCTAGGAGAGGCAGCAGTGGAATTTTTAACTAGTTTGTTCAACAGGGTTTTAGAAAGTGAGAGGATGCCTGAGGAATGGAGAAGGAGTGTGTTAGTGCCGATCTTTAAGAATAAGGGTGACGTGCAGAGTTGCAGCAACTATAGGGGGATAAAGTTGATGAGCCATACAATGAAGTTGTGGGAAAGAGTAGTGGAAGCTAGGTTAAGGAAGGTGGTGGAAATTTGTGAGCAGCAGTATGGCTTCATGCCCAGAAAGAGCACAACAGATGCAATTTTTGCTCTGAGAATGTTGATGGAGAAGTATAGGGATGGTCAGAGGGAGTTGCACTGTGTGTTTGTAGACTTAGAGAAAGCGTATGACAGGGTGCCAAGAGAAGAGCTGTGGTACTGTATGAGGAAGTCAGGAGTAGCAGAGAAGTATGTCAGAGTGGTGCAGGACATGTATGAGAGGAGCAGGACAGTGGTGAGGTGTGCTGTAGGTCAGACAGAGGAGTTCACAGTGGAGGTGGGACTGCATCAGGGATCGGCTCTGAGCCCCTTCCTGTTTGCTATAGTGATGGACCAGTTGTCAGAGGAGGTCAGACAGGAGTCTCCTTGGACGATGATGTTTGCGGATGACATTGTGATCTGTAGTGAGAGCAGGGAGCAGGTGGAGGAAAACCTGGGGAGGTGGAGGTTTGCGCTGGAGAGAAGAGGAATGAAAGTCAGTCGTAGTAAGACTGAGTACATGTGTGTGAATGAAAGGGAGGGAAGTGGAACAGTAAGGTTACAGGGTGAAGAGGTGAAGAAGGTACAGGAGTTTAAGTACTTGGGGTCAACAGTCCAGAGTAATGGAGAGAGTGGGAAAGAAGTAAAGAAGCGAGTGCAGGCAGGTTGGAGTGGGTGGAGAAAGGTGTCAGGAGTTCTGTGTGATAGGAAAATATCAGCAAGAATCAAGGGGAAGGTGTACAGGACCGTGGTGAGACCAGCCATGCTGTATGGTTTAGAGACAGTGTCACTGAAGAAGAGACAGGAGTCAGAGCTTGAGGTAGCCGAACTGAAGATGTTGAGGTTCTCTTTGGGTGTGACAAGATTGGACAGGATTAGGAACAAGTACATCAGAGGGACAGCCCATGTTGGACGTTTGGGGGACAAAGTTAGGGAGGCGAGATTAAGATGGTTTGGACATGTTCAGAGGAGGGAGAGTGAGTATATTGGTAGGAGAATGTTGGACATGGAGCTGCCAGGCAGGAGGCAAAGAGGAAGGCCAAAGAGGAGGTATATGGATGTAATTAATGAGGATTTGAAGATAGTGGGTGCAAGTGTTGAGGATGCAGAAGATAGGGTTAGGTGGAGAGAGATGATTCGCTGTGGCGACCCCTGAAGGGGAAAGCCGAAAGAAGAAGAAGAAGAACAGAGCGAAGATGAACCTTTCATATTGTATCCCAAGTGATTTTGTATTGTTTTGTGAAACGGTGCACATTGTGTATTGATACGATACTGTTGTCTTCACACAATGTTCACTGTAATAGCAATAAGCCTCATATCAGTCCTAGCTAGTATATGCTAACTAACTAGCGTAGCTTTCTCTAAAAATGGAGGCGGGACTGACTTGAAGAACATGATCTATGAAAATGATATTGTTTAATAACAGTAAATCAGTGTGTGTTAGTGTGTTAACATACTGTACCTGTGTGTGTTCAGGCGGGTCACGCAGTAAGA
>NC_083462.1:4847740-4860240 GCF_030014155.1 Tachysurus vachellii | reverse complement strand
TTCTCTGTGTGTGTGTGCGTGTGTGTGTATGTGCATGTGTGTGTGCGTGTGTGTGTGTGTGCGTGTGCGTGTGCACAGGATCAAGATGTCTGCATGTTGGGATCCAGACTGAGCGAGATATTTGAGCAGAAGTTCCTCACCTGCTTTAAGATCCAGTAGAGAGTCTCCTGTTTCACCGAACTGCATCTGATCGTTCTGTTTACAATCAAAACACAAAGAATCGTCAGAGGAATTTCAAAGACAATGGTGTCCTAAAATACAAGAGCCATTCAGGAAACAGAAGGAAGGAATTGAAATACGTTTGTCGGTTATTTCCAAATTCCTGTCCTTTCCACCGAACACTTTGTCCATCGCATATAGCCAAGCCACGCCCCTTTCTGCTCATTGGCTACATGTTTGTTTTGTTAGTTGGCCCGACTCAGTATTCTGAAGCATTTCTCAAACATCGTGCACCCCACCTTTAATTCTACTCAGTGCTGCACAATAGTAATCTTGTGTAGCTACTTGCTCAGTTGTTATAAGGAAAGTGTTTCCGTTTTTATGTATTAATCCAGTCTACACTGTTATTTCTTGCGTATTTAAACATTTGAACCATATGCATGTTGTGTTAAACACCCACCGCCTCCCAGATTCTCCTAGAATGAAATTATATCATTTTCAGAAAGCAGAAATTGGTGTTTACTGCAAGAGACGTGTAAATCGAGTTTACAAATCACTGCACAGAAAAGATGCATATAGTATATGACAAGTTGACTGTAGAAATGTTAAGTCTTCATGCACAAATATATCAGCTTCGGTGAAATGCATTGCTTAATAGTGAATCAGCGGCATATTAGACACGTAATCGTTGAAATCTAACCAACCAGAAGACCTTTAACGTGTTGTGTGTGTTTATAATTGTGTACCTAGAAGATGCACTTTTATCACAAGTAGACCGCAAAAAAATCTGAGCAAATTGTTGTTGTTTTTTAAAGGAATTTTTATATTTTTAATATTTTTAAATTATGTATTTTATTTGGATCTGACTTGCTGAGATGCAGGTGAACTTGTATCCAGCTCAAACAGTGGACCAAACGAATTAGTGTTGTTTTGTTTTGTTTTTAATTAGTGAATCGGGGAGTAGAATTTCCTCTAGAAATTCAGATCTTTCTTCATCTAATCAGAAAACAATTTAACGATATAAAACTTTCTTGGGTTTGAATCGTATTAAAAAAAAATCGGAATATCGTGTTACATTGAGAGCTGAGAGAAACTCTACGTTCACACCCTCTACATTCAAACCCTTTACAATCTAATTTAAGTTTGATTGACATGCTACGTGATTGGATTCATGCTAGCTGCTTTGGAGGATTAGTGGAGCAGTTTGACTGGAGCAGCTACGTAAGATGTAGCAGATACAGAAAACTGTCGAGTGAGGAGTTAACGCTATCGCTTCATGTTCATGTTTATAAAATGTATAGTGTTGTGTTAACTGTACTGATGGCTGCTCACTGAATACTGTTATGAATGGTCGTGTGAATAAAAGTGAATAAAAATATGTTGAAAACGTATCTGAAACAATAAAACGAGAGAGAGAGAAAGAGAGAGAGAGAGAGAGAGAGAGAGATTCTTTAGAAAATCTTGGGAAATTTTATACAATTTCAATAACACTCAATTTTGGCTTGGTGTAAATTTAAGTAACTTTAATGTCATCTCCAAGTTGAGTTTACTCACATTTTATAAGGTAACAGGTGAAATTTCATTACAAAGTTTATCCGTCTTTAAATGTGTTACAGTGAAGAGACACGAAAGACTGAACATTTTCAGGACAAAACACAATGACGTGAGGTTTGCCGCAGGACGGAGAAGGAAAGGAGAAAAGAGGGAAACGCTCACTCTCACTCACTCACTCATCTTCTACCGCTTATCCGAACTACCTCGGGTCACGGGGAGCCTGTGTCTATCTCAGGCGTCATCGGGCATCAAGGCAGGATACACCCTGGACGGAGTGCCAACCCATTGCAGGGCACACACACACATGCACACATAAACATACACACACACACACATGCACACACATAAACAAACACATACACACACAAACACATGCACACACACATGCAAACACACACACAGAAATACACACACACACACGTCTTTGAGTATTTGCTGTTGTGTTTGTCTTTTACAATAAAGGCTCAGAACTGAAACAAATAAAGCTTCATCTTTGTTGAACCTTGTCCTTGTGCAGGTGTCGGGATACAGCAGTGTGGTGTCTAATCCCATGTGGCTGGACAGAGTCAAGGACAAACTGCAAAGAAAACTGTACACCACAGTGGGAGAGTTTGTAGATGACATCAGGCTTATCTTCCAAAACTGCCAAACCACACACACACACACACTCTCATTCACTCACACAATCACACACTACGGACAATTTTCCAGAGATGCCAATCAATCTACCATGCATGTCTTTGGACCGGGGAGGAAACCGGAGTACCCGGAGGAAACCCCCGAGGCACGGGGAGAACATGCAAACTCCACACACACAAGGTGGAGGCGGGAATCGAACCCCCAACCCTGGAGGTGTGAGGAGAACGGGCTAACCACTAAGCCACCGTGTCCCCAAGAGGGAAACAGAAGGAAGGACATGAAATACGTTTGTCGTTTACTTCCACATTCCTTTCCACATTCCTGTCCAAAGACAGGAGGAAAAGATAGAGAGAGTCGAAAGAGGAAGAGTGTGTAAATTAAGCTGTGATTATCTATTATCAGATCCACACTAACTTATCTTCTTTTATTCCTTGCACTCAGGCGTTACTATCATTTTCTTCCTCTATATCCTGATTGTAGTTCATTTACATGCCACAAGACAATGCCTATTACTCACACGTCAACACACACTTTCACTCGTAAGTAAAGTCTGTTTCAGTTTCATTTCTGATTCGCACTCATCAAATGGTCTGCACTGCTAAACAGCTCCAACCGACGACATCCGTATGTGAGGGTGTGAGGAGTGTGTGTGTGAGGAGTGTACGAGGGAGTGTGTGAGCCTGTGTGTGAGGGAGTGTGTGAGCCTGTGTGTGACGGAGTGTGTGAGCCTGTGTGTGAGGGAGTGTGAGCTTAAACCAGCTGGATTTTTGTATACTGAAGTATTCAGATTATTGGAGTATAGCAGCAGATCAGATCTCATCACCCTGTAGCTGTGAACCACACAGTGACTGTAAGTATTAAACTATCAAACTAACAGATGTGTGTTATATTAATCTGCTCTTCTTCTTCTTTATCCTCTTCACAATACTCACTTGAAGTTCCATATCTTCTTCAGATCTTCCATCATTTGTTTATTTATTCTAATGTTCTTAACGCCGCTTAATAACGATCCCAGGGCAAATCTTAACCATCCAATGATTTCAAATGTGGTTTTAACGTCCTGTGTGTGATGCAGCCTGCAGCAGAGTTTGAATGATGCTAAATGCTTGCTGTTGTGACTTGAACAAACTCACTTCCTTCCTGTATTTAACGTCTCTGATCGATTCCATCCGTGACATGTCTCAGTACAGATGGAGCAGATTTTACCTGAGAGTGTATAATTTATATCATTTCATTTTCTCCTTTTTAGTTGTGATCTCATTTTTTTTTTTATTTGATCTTGATCTACATATATTAAGATGTCTCACATTACAGGTTAAAGTATCAGTATTAGTAATATCAGTAAATCAGTATTATTAAAATAAAACAGTCAGAACGGTGGGATGATGAATTCTCAAATCTGATCAGTCAGACGTTGTTGGCTGATATTAATACATTGGGTTTAATGTGATATCATTTCTACCGCAGCATCTCGTGTACTGTGACTAGTAGAGATTTATAAGGAACTGATTCTAAATCTTTTTTTATTTAAGGAATGAAACTAAACATTTTTAAGGTGTGATGATACAGAAAAAAGTGTGGGTGGATGTGGCACAATGCAAAGTCCTATAAATGCATATTGTGCATGTATATACTGTATATATATATATATATATATATATATATATATATATATATGTGTGTGTTTTACTAATCGTCAGTATTACAACAGTTATAATGTTATTTATTAATGAATGAAACTTCAAACTTTTATTTATTTTTTTTTTTTAGACAAATTACTCCCTTTTATCTCTTATCATTCCTTCATCATCCTTATCTGTCTTCACCACACTGATGTGGTTTACATAACGTTTATTAATTCATCTCTTAAATATATGTATTAATATGTAAAAATATGTAAATGTCGATCAGCTGTTACTATAGAAACGATAACGCGTTAGAACGGGCTCATTAACATATGAACATAATTAACATCAGGGGGATTCTAGAATTTTCATTTTAGGGGGGCTCAGCCCCCAGGGTAGGGTTGTATACTACTAACCTTATTGCAATCCACTATTCCATTGTATTCCCTGTATTACTCTAATATATGTATCATGATACACTAATGATTCATATATATAATTAAAATTATGTTTAATAATACAAAACAAAATAACTCCATCATGTATGATGTTTCTCTCTCTGTGTCATTTAGTGCTTTCAGACAATATAATGATGTGTGTCTTTAATCATTTCTGTGCATGGCTGCATATTTGTAATGCCGAAATACACATTATTATGTTTTACATTTTAAAAGGTCAATTAAAATAAATCATGGTCATTTTCTAAAGTATGTTTTCATGGGTGTTAATCGCTTCAAAACAACTATCACACTGTGATAAGGGCTGAAGCTGAACGCAGAGAAGACGCATTGGATGAGAAACCGAACTGTGTATCGGTCCAGTAAACTGCAATTACAAGAACTACACCGATGCAGATGTCATATCATAGCAGTCCATCAATAAAAGCACACACACACCTTGTACTCTCTGATGTTCGGCTAAAGCCCCCCTAAAAAGGGCCTAGTGACGCCCCTGATTAACATACCTGTGATTGGAATTTAATCAATTAAAAAATCCAACAGTGATGATGATGATGATGATGATCCTTTCTCTGGCTCAACAGTTCAAGTTTAAACAGGAAAATATCAGACAACTTCCACATAATCAACATGTTCTCTTAAGACAGGGAAATTATGCAGGCAAAACATGGGTACAAGATGGAGTATAATCACAGTGACATTGGGCCTAATCAAAAACAAAGCAGCGAGACAGAACAAGGCCATCTGTAGGGGATGGACAACACTTTATATATATCACAGAGACACACTGGGGGAAAAAGACTAAACGAGTAACACGCTTTTAGTTCATAGCAGAAGCCTGAATGGAAGGAGTCTCCAATCCTAGTTTGTTATTTCTGTTCAGGCGACTGCTGCAGTCTGATAAGCATGGACTCAGACATGGATGTGGAGTCTGGGAGTGATTCAGACCAGGACTGGCGGAGTAAGAAAGGGAAGAGGAAGAGGAGGAGGAAGAGGAGGACAAAATCATTCTCACCTCAAGAGAAACCCACAAGAGGTAAATTATCACAAGCTGGGATGATGTGAAGCTTTGTGTGTGTGTGTGTGTGTGTGTGTGTGTGTGTGTGTGTGTGTGTGTGTATAAATACTGTATATGTGAGCTTCTCTGGAGGTTCTCCTTCCAAAAAAAAACTGAAAACATTTCATGTGGAGGTGTGAAACCTTCAGCACGATTAATATCTTAAGATCTTGGGTTATTGTGTTAAAGTAAAGTGAAGTTAAACAACAAAACAAGTTAAAACCACACGCAGACTCATGAGGCTTCGTGTCTAATGTGTTCCTGAGCTGCTCAGTAGGGAACTAGGTGGTGCGTTCAGATCCATGACTTGTTCCTCACCAAGGGCGCAAAGGAAGGGACCTGGAAGCCGTTTGTAATCGTTCCCTTTACTACAAACTCGGAGTCGGATCACGGAACAAAAGCGACACTTAAACCTTATTATGGGTAAAGAATTTAAAAACAAACAAAATAATTGTTGTATTATTATTATTTACATTTATGGACTGCTCTTTTTTTGTAAAAGTCGATTTTTGGGGGGGAAAAACGAGGTAATTTTGTCAAAGTTTTAAGAAAGCACTAATTGAAGCCACGCCCACGTTTACATATTTTTTTTTGTGCGTGTCATTGTGATTATTTATCTAGAAAAAAATAAAAATTTATTTTTTGTTTTGTTTTGTTTTTTCTGCCCTGTGGACAATTATGTGATTGTTTATCTAGAAAAAAAAAATACAACATTTTGGCACATACTTTAGTTTGCTGCTTCTTGGAAAATGATCAAATTCTTTTAATAGCTCATTTTGTACCTAATGTTCTGTTTGTCCAATTCAATGTTCTCTAGAATGATCTTCTTATGTATGAGAAGAACCTTTTGCTTTTCAGGATCTTCCCATAAACTGTTTAATTTTCCATCCATCAATGTTGTTGAGAAAATTGGTGATTATGTGGCACTTCTCAGAAAAAAAAAGTCGGGGGCTGTTTAATGCCAAAATGTTGCTCAGACAGATTCAGAAAGCAATTAACTTTGTCTGCAATCATACTGGGGGGGAACGGTGGCTTAGTGGTTCGCCTCACACCTCCAGGGTTGGGGGTTCGATTCCCGCCTCCGCCTTGTGTGTGTTGAGTTTGCATGTTCTCCCCGTGCCTCGGGGGTTTCCTCCGGGTACTCCGGTTTCCTCCCCCGGTCCAAAGACATGCATGGTAGGTTGATTGGCATCTCTGGAAAAATTGTCCGTAGTGTGTGAGTGAATGAGTGGGTGTGTGTGTGTGCCCTGCGATGGGTTGGCACTCCGTCCAGGGTGTATCCTGCCTTGATGCCCGATGACGCCTGAGATAGGCACAGGCTCCCCGTGACCCGAGGTAGTTCGGATAAGCGGTAGAAGATGAGTGAGTGAGTGAGTGTGGTGCAGGTGGTGGGCCGGTGGTGGTGCAGGTTTTCATTCCAACCAAGCGGAAGCCACACCAGAGTCTACAGAAAAAGCCAAGAACAACTGATTAAACAGGTGGAATCAGGTGTGGTTTCTGATTGGTTGGAATGAAAACCTGCACCCACACCGGCCCTATGTGGATAAGATTGGACACCGCTGGTTTATGGGATTTACCAAAACGTCTAAATTCCTGAAAATGTTCACACCTTCGTTTGGCTTTATTGTTCATTATACAGGTTCCAAGGATTGGCGACGAGTGGGCGAGAGCTTAAAAAAGAAACAAAAATTTTCTGTGACATGTGGAAGTAAAGAAGGCATCCTACACAAAGATAGGTATAAAAAAAGTAAGTTTTGCAACAGTCCATTATTTATACTTTAGTTGGAAAAACGGATCTATTCAGAGTGAGGTTCTGGTTCAGAGAAAGCACACAGCAGTGTAACCTTCTTCTAGCCTGAAACCTTAACTAATGAACTACAAGCGAGTATGTACAGTATGAAGAACTGAAACCAAATTGACTCGAGTAGCCCAGACTCGAGAAGAATAAAGACACTTGTGCAGGAGGAAATGAGAAGAGAAACTCGTGTCACATCATCTGTAGTGAAAAGCGGGTTCTTTTTGCAGAACGGAGGTAATAAAAGAGAAAAAAAATGAGCTGAGGCAACACCTGGATATGAGAGCTGATAAAATAAAAGTGTAATAGTTTGTACGTTTCTGTGGGATACGAGGAAATAAATGTGTTGTGTTTTCTGTTGCTTTTACAGTCACATACCTGGATTGTTTTCCTCTTTACACAGATTCTATTGAATTCATGATGCACTGTAATTTTATTTTATTTATTTAACTTACAATCTTCTCTCTCTCTCTCTCTCTCTCTCTCTCTCTACATTCGTCCTCTCTGTCTGGAGGTAAGCCGTGTATCTTGTCTAATGATCGGTGGTTCACTCCTTCTGAATTTGAGAAGTTTGGAGGAAAGGAGAAAAACAAAAAGTGGAAGATTAGTATCCTGTGCAGTCACAGTCAGGTTCCTCTGCAAACATTCATACAGGTAAACAGTGACACTGTGACACGTCGCACTCAAACCGCTCGCACCATACATCCACAACACACACGTGAAAGCTCTCAGAATGAACAATGTCCGCCATACACAGCATGTGACGTGACGTGACATACGGCTAAGTACGGTGACCCGTACTCAGAATTCGTTCTCTGCATTTAACCCATCCAAAGTGCACACACACACCATGAACACACACACACTGTGAACACACACCCGGAGCAGTGGGCAGCCATTTATGCTGCGGCACCTGGGGAGCAGTTGGGGGGGTCGGTGCCTTGCTCAAGGGCACCTCAGTCGTGGTATTGCCAGCCCGAGACTCGAACCCACAACCTTAGGGTTAGGAGTCAAACTCTCTAACCATTAGGCCACGACTTCCCCATTTTTTTTCTCTTTTTTTTTTTTTTTTTTTTAAATTTGTCTAAATTTATGTCTTATGTAACGTAACACTTCTGTGTTCTTTGTATTGTTTTCTGTAGGAAGGCTTTCTTTCCTCTCCATTGTTTAAAACAAAGCGTGTGCAGGATCAGGAGGTAGCTGAGGTACCTTATTTCTTTTATTGTGTTACCTAATCCTTTTTTATTTAAATGCACAAATGAAATGCAGCAGCAGTCTTGTGTTGTCGTTTATGCTGCATGTTCAATATTTGTGTCAATTTTTAATGCAGGGTTTTTGTGTGTATGTTCTTTTTTAGCCAGTGTCCAGGACAAATCTGATTGGGACCAGAAGCAGCGGAAACCGTGACAAAAGTTAGTGATTGTTGTTAATTTCATTGCAACACACACACAGACACACACACACACACACACACACACTCTTCAGAAAAATATTTTGACTTTTTCCCCATTGGTTAATGTGTTTGTGTGTCGAGTGCATGGTGTCCAACATTTCACACTTTTTTGGTTGAATAAATGAATCATCTGGGTTCATGAAATGCACTCCTTCTTTTTCTCATTCTTCTTCTTCTTCTTCTTGGATTTTCAGTCAGTGTGAACACACGACTCGCACTATTCCTTCTACACAATGGCATAGAGAAGTGTGTAGTCATGTGATTTGGGACACAGCTTTAGTTTTAATATCTGGACATAAATACTCCCTAAATATGTACATGGGGAAATGGTAAGGTGTTGGGCTACTGATCGGAAGGGTGTGAGTTTAAATCCCAGGGTCCACCTGCCAAGCTGCCAATCATGGGGCCCCTGAGCAAGGCCCTTAACTCTCAGCTGTATAAATAAGATGAATTTTAGTCACTCAGGATGAGAGCATCTGCCAAATGCCATATATGTATATAACAAGTTAGGTCCTGTCATAAAGTCATTAATCATGTGTCATTAATGAGGATATCTAATCACATTCCTTGTGTGTTTGTAGACAGACTCACATCCACAGTCATGTCTGAGACACTGGACGATCTTTTAACAGCCGAATCATTCGAGGTCAGGTGTTCTAGAGGGGAAGGGGTTCTACATGTATCCCGCTTTGCTACAGGTGTGTGTGTGTGTGTGTGTGTTTAGGTGTGTGTGTGGACTACAGAATCGATAATAAACCCAATGTCATACTGTTACAGAAAAATAATGAGTGACTGGGTGGTGTGATGAAGCTTGATTAATTTCCAATAATAGTTTTTCTTAGGGGGGGCACGGTGGCTTAGTGGTTAGCACGTTTGCCTCACACCTCCAGGGTTGGGGGTTCGATTCCCACCTCCGCCTTGTGTGTGTGGAGTTTGCATGTTCTCCCCGTGCCTCGGGGGTTTCCTCCGGGTACTCTGGTTTCCTCCCCCGGTCCAAAGACATGCATGATAGGTTGATTGGCATCTCTGGAAAATTGTCTGTAGTGTGTGATTGCGTGAGTGAATGAGAGTGTGTGTGTGTGTGCCCTGTGATGGGTTGGCACTCCGTCCAGGGTGTATCCTGCCTTGATGCCCGATGACGCCTGAGATAGGCACAGGCTCCCCGTGACCCGAGGTAGTTCGGATAAGCGGTAGAAAGTGAGTGAGTGAGTGAGTGAGTGAGTGAGTGAGTGAGTGAGTGAGTGAGTGAGTGAGTGAGTGAGTGAGTGAGTGAGTGAGTGAGTGAGTGAGTGAGTGAGTGAGTGAGTGAGTGAGTGAGTGAGTGAGTGAGTGAGTGAGTGAGAGTGAGTGAGTGAGTGAGTTTTTCTTATTGCAGAAATGTGTAAATCAGCTCAGTTCTTATTTTCTAAGTGACTCGCACAGTGTGTGCCGTCGCATTATTATATAGTTGTAAAGCATTATTGCTGGTGTGTTTTTAGAGACTCGTGGGAAATGCATCAGGACGCAGGACGCCTGGCTCACCCCCAGGGACTTCCTCAAGCGCTACAAGGCTGACGGAAACTGGAGATTGGACATCAATAGCCATGGTGTCCCTCTTGGAGAGCTCATAATGGTGATGATCGACCTGGAATTTCACCCAAACGCCAGGATTTACGAACATGCTGTATAAATACAATCTAAATGATCATGTGACATGTCCCAGATGTAGTCAGTAAAGATGTGTATTTAGAATTGACATATGTTTATATTTAAAGTTAGCTTCAGAGCCATGTATCATGAATTTAAAGCTGCTGTCGTTGTTTGGCGTTTATTCCAGAAGAGGGTGTTGGAGCCTCACATGGTGAACTGCAAGTGTCCAATCTGCACAGAAAATCCTCTACATATGGTATGTCCGGGTTGTTTAGCCTTTTAATAGCCTTTCTTATGCAGTAACTTGCAGCCATGACGTTAAGTCTGCAGTCTGACAGAAGTACAGCTGTAAGATCACAGGTTCGTGTCGGCATGCTTGTTCTAACGAGTTCATTTCTAATCGTTTCTATGGTAACGGTTTACTCGTACATGTATGGCGGACGCTTCACATCGGTGCATTTAAAAAGTGTGTACTTGTCCATGTTGAGAGAGGCGCTTTGCATTCTGGGTACAAAACAAGGGTTAAAAATAAAGCTTTAA
This sequence comes from Tachysurus vachellii, assembly GCF_030014155.1. Classification (NCBI taxonomy): domain Eukaryota; kingdom Metazoa; phylum Chordata; class Actinopteri; order Siluriformes; family Bagridae; genus Tachysurus; species Tachysurus vachellii. The sequence goes on along the minus strand of NC_083462.1, from coordinate 4,849,331 downwards.
TAAAAACTGATGCATATATTACATGTGTGTGTGTGTGTGTGTGTGTGTGTGTGTGTGCTTTTAACTCTAGCTGGATCAGAAAAATGATGACGTGTGCTTTATGTGTAAGATCGATGGAGATCTGGTGTGTTGTGTCAAATGTCCACGTGCCTTCCATCATCAATGCCACGAACCAGCTTTAAAGGACGACACACACAGGTGAGAGAATAACACACAGAAAACACACACAAGGGACTCAATGATGTGTAGATGGCTTCAGCATAAAGCTTTAATCTTTTTATTAATCTGTGTGTGTGTGTGCGTGTGTGTGTGCGTGTGTGTGTGTGTGTGTGTGTGTGTGTGTGTGTGTGTGTGTGTACACAGTGGACACTGGACCTGTTGCTTCTGCGAGTCTGTTTAATCTGAAAGAAATTGGAGCTCATAATTTTTGAATTCTTAAATATAAATATATAAATATATATATAATGATTTTATTAGAATTTTGTAGTAAGTTTTTGCTGTTGGTGGTTTTATGGGGAAAAAGGAATAAAGATATTCTTTACAATTTTTACTCATTTTTACTTCTCTCTCTTTTTCTCTCTCTCCAAAGATGTGTAAGGATTTGGTGAAACACAGACATTTACATAAATACATTTCTCACCCTGTTCATGTTGTATACGTTTACGGACGGATTTTCATCAGTGTGTGTGATCACAAAGTGCTACTGAAATCATTCGAGATGATTTGTTGGTGCTTTAGCAAATATTGTGGAACATCTTCAGTCTGTCAAACACGAGCATCTGAGAACATACAGTACAGGAGCCATGACCAGTTTTATACACAACACACAGCTTACAGACGTTTTACATACGTCTCTCTCTCTCTCTCTCTCTCTCTGTCTCTCTCTTTCTCTGTCTCTCCTGTCTTTCTCTCGCTCTCCTGTCAATCTCTTTCTCTCTCTCTCCTGTCTTTCTCTCTCTCTCTCTCTCTCTCTCTCTCTCTCTCCTGTCTTTCTCTCTCTCTCTCTCTCTCTCTCTCTCTCTCTCTCTCTCTCTCTCTCTCTCTCTCTCTCTCTCTGTCTCTCTCTTTCTCTCTCTCTCCTGTCTTTCTCTCTCTCTCTCTCCTGTCAAGCTCTCTCTCTCTCTCTCTCTCTCTCTCTCTCTCTCTCTCTCTCTCTTTGTTTCTTCTGTCTATCTCTCTCTCTCTCTCTCTCCCCTGTCTTTCTCTCTCTCTCCTGTCTTTCTCTCCTGTCTTTCTCTCTCTCTCTCTCTCTCTCTCTCTCTCTCTCTCTCTCTCTCTCTCTCTCCTGTCTTTCTCTCTCTCTCTCTCTCTCCTGTCTTTCTCTCTCTCTCTCTCTCTCCTGTCTTTCTCTCTCTCTCTCTCTCTCTCTCTCTCTCTCTCTCTCTCTCTCTCTCTCTCTCTCTCTCTCTCTCTCCTGTCAAGCTCTCTCTCGCTCTCTCCTGTCAAGCTCTCTCTCTCTCTCTCTCCTGTCTTTCTCTCTCTCTCTCTCTCTCTCTCTCTGTCTCTCTCTCTCTTTCTCTCTCTCTGTCTCTCTCTTTCTCTGTCTGTCTGTCTCTCCTGTCTTTCTCTCTCTCTCTCTCTCTCTCTCTCT
>NC_083462.1:4812740-4837740 GCF_030014155.1 Tachysurus vachellii | reverse complement strand
TGTCGTACATGACAGAGATTTTAAACTCCAGGTCCATGAAGCTCTCGTCTGGGTACGAGATCTTATCGTTGAGGACGTACTGAGAACAAAATGGGAACAAGTGCATGAAATATGTTGTAGCAAATGGCCTAAAAATAACACAACCTTTCCTGTACACTGTTACAGAATTCTCAGAAAGCCAGTACAGGTCATTTAGGCCCTGAGGCATGCGTGTGTGTGTGTGTGTGTGTGTGTGTGTGTGTGTGTGTGTGTGTGTGTGTGTGTGTGTGTATTGTGCGTGCGTGCGTGCGTGCGTGTGGGTGAGCGTGTGTGTGCGTGTGTGTGAGCAGGTGTGCGTGCAAGTGAGTGTGTGTGTGTGCATGTGAATGTGTGTGTTACCCTCAGAGAACCTCTTTCGCAGTACTCAAACACGCCAAACACTCCATACTCGTACTTCACCGTGCCATAAAACTTTGTGAGGTTGTAGTAATCAAGCCTCAGCAGCTGAGAGACGCAGAGGGATATAAAAGAGAATAAATAAATTACTTAATGAATAAATTAAGATTTTTAACTTTAATAATTGGGGGGCACGGTGGCTTAGTGGTTAGCACGTTCGCCTCACACCTCCAGGGTTGGGGGTTCGATTCCCACCTCCACCTTGTGTGTGTGGAGTTTGCATGTTCTCCCCGTGCCTCAGGGGTTTCCTCCGGGTACTCCGGTTTCCTCCCCCGGTCCAAAGGCATGCATGGTAGGTTGATTGGCATCTCTGGAAAATTGTCCGTAGTGTGTGAATGCGTGAGTGAATGAGTGTGTGTGTGTGTGCCCTGCGATGAGTTGGCACTCCGTCCAGGGTGTATCCTGCCTTGATGCCCGATGACGCCTGAGATAGGCACAGGCTCCCCGTGACCCGAGGTAGTTCAGATAAGTGGTAGAAAATGAATGAATGAATGAATGAATGAACTTTAATAATTAGTTATAATCAATATTTACAAATTCTTCTCTAGATGTCCTATTATTAATTTCATTAATCAACATGTGAAATAAATGTCTGGAAAGAGGACTAATGTGTTCACTGAGGCTTTTTATCTTTAAAGCATTTAAGCTGCAGATAAGGTGATATTATAACACAATACACACACAAGAAGGATGAATGATAAGTTTATATAGACAAGAATGAAGAAGGGAAGAAAGGAGGGAGGGAGGGAGGGAGGGAGGGAGGGATGTCACTTACAGAATTGAGTTCAATGCGCTGTTCCTCCAAGAAATTTCCATCAGACTGCTTTAGCTCTTTCAGAATGATAAGCTGTGTGTGTTTGAGAGAGAGAGAGAGAGAGAGAGAGAGAGAGAGAGAGAGAGAGAGAGGCAAAATGAGATTGAGGACAAGGAGGATATAAATAGATATATGTATATGTATGCATGTAAAAATTTACTGTACATATCCAATAATAATTAGGGATAGACAGACAGACAGACAGACAGACAGACAGACAGGCAGACAGACAGACAGACAGGCAGGCAGGCAAATAGACAGACAGGCAGACAGACAGACAGACAGACAGACAGACAGACAGATAGATAGATAGATAGATAGATAGATAGATAGATAGATAGATAGATAGATAGATAGATAGATAGATAGATAGATAGATAGATAGATAAACAGACAGACAGGCAGGCAGGCAGACAGACAGACAGACAGACAGACAAACAGACAGACAGATAGATAGATAGATAGATAGATAGATAGATAGATAGATAGATAGATAGATAGATAGATAGATAAACAGACAGACAGACAGGCAGACAGACAGGCAGACAGACAGGCAGGCAGACAGGCAGACAGACAGACAGATAGATAGATAGATAGATAGATAGATAGATAGATAGATAGACAGACAGACAGGCAGACAGGCAGACAGACAGACAGACAGACAGATAGATAGATAGATAGATAGATAGATAGATAGATAGATAGATAGATAGATAGATAGATAGATAGATAGATAGATAAACAGACAGACAGACAGGCAGACAGACAGATAGATAGATAGATAGATAGATAGATAGATAGATAGATAGATAGATAGATAGATAGATAGATAGATAAACAGGCAGACAGACAGACAGACAGACAGACAGACAGATAGATAGATAGATAGATAGATAGATAGATAGATAGATAGATAGATAGATAGATAGATAGATAGATAAACAGACAGGCAGACAGATAGATAGATAGATAGATAGATAGATAGATAGATAGATAGATAGATAGATAGATAGATAGATAGATAGATAGATAAACAGGCAGACAGACAGGCAGACAGACAGATAGATAGATAGATAGATAGATAGATAGATAGATAGATAGATAGATAGATAGATAGATAGATAGATAGATAGATAGATAGATAAACAGGCAGACAGACAGGCAGACAGACAGATAGATAGATAGATAGATAGATAGATAGATAGATAGATAGATAGATAGATAGATAGATAGATAGATAGATAGATAGATAGATTGATTCATTAAGCACTTGGCCTTTATGCAGCATGACAGTGTGGGTCACAAACACAGCTAGAAACCTTTTTATCGTAGCGTCCTCTCCGTATCTGATACGTGCTTTCTCTCCTTTTGTCCTCATCGATCTAATCAACAGACACAAACAAAACAAATAAAATAAAATATCTACATTTTACACGACTAAACAACAGAAGAGTACGATGAAAATGTCTTTATGATATTTTAAAATAAGTATGTGTGTGTGTGTGTGTGTGTGAGTGTGTGTGTGTGTGTGTATGTGTGTGTGTGTGTGTGTGTGTGTGTGTGTGTGTGTGTGTGTGTGTGTGTGTGTGTGTGTGTATGTTACTTTAAGAGATATGTAGCTTGGCTCTCGGTTGTCTAGGGGCACGATGAGATCTGAGTTTATATGAGACCATTTCTTTTGATTGTAGCGCTGCTTCCTGTTCTGTCTGTCACACACACACACACACACACAGGTTTTCCCTGAATAACGTTTTTGTTTTTTTAATTTGACCAGATTCTAATGTCACCATTTATCTCAGACACAGAGGCAGTTCTGTGAGTTTGTGACCTGATCCATAACAGAACATTTATTCCATTAGAATTATGTTCATCTAACACATTTTACTTCTGGCCTTGAGCTCATACTTTATCATGTGGAAGGAAACAGATGCTTTGGATTGTTTGTAATGTTCTGAAGATGTGTGCATTAGTCCTGTACATCTGTACATTAGTCCTGTACATCTGTACATTAGTCCTGTACATCTGTACATTAGTCCTGTACACCTGTACATTAGTCCTGTACATTAGTCCTGTACATCTGTACATTAGTCCTGTACATCTGTACATTAGTCCTGTACATCTGTGCATTAGTCCTGTACATCTGTACATTAGTCCTGTACATCTGTACATTAGTCCTGTACACCTGTACATTAGTCCTGTACATTAGTCCTGTACATCTGTACATTAGTCCTGTACATCTGTACATTAGTCCTGTACATCTGTACATTAGTCCTGTACATCTGTGCATTAGTCCTGTACATCTGTGCATTAGTCCTGTACATCTGTACATTAGTCCTGTACATCTGTACATTAGTCCTGTACATCTGTACATTAGTCCTGTACATCTGTACATTAGTCCTGTACATCTGTACATTAGTCCTGTACATTTTATCGTTAGTATCACTTTTTTTTAAACAGGACTCTTTAAAACAAAAAAAATCTCTCAAATCAGGAGGAAATCTGCACAATCACTTTGATGCATCAGACCAACAAAGAGAGTTGTGTGTGTGTGTGTGTGTGTGTGTGTGTGTGTGTGTGTGTGAGGGTTTGGTGTGTAAATTTGTCAAATTTTCATCAGATCAGATTTTAGATGTAGTTGTGTTACCTGTAGAAGATGAAGGCAATTGCTGTAGCAAGTACAACACTGATTCCAAGCACAATCATTATGATATCGTGCATCTCCAGGCCTGCAGGGTACATCACACACACATACACAAACACACACACATGAAGGAACTTTCAGAAGTGTATTAACACATGACTGAACATGCAGAGTTTCCTACCGTTAGCAGGTCTGTCGTCAGGCAGTCGAGAGCCTGGCCAGGGCAGGTCAGGGTTACTGTGGTTCAGCGTGGTCTTGTCGTTGGAGGTGTCGAACACAAACAATGTCTTATACTAGAAAAAATATATGAAGGGCAGAAATATAAGATAGATAGATAGATAGATAGATAGATAGATAGATAGATAGATAGATAGATAGATAGATAGATAGATAGACATATAGACAGATAGATAGATAGATAGATAGATAGATAGATAGACAGACAGACAGACAGACATATACACAGACAGACAGATAGATAGATAGACAGACAGACAGACATATAGACATATAGATAGATAGATAGATAGATAGATAGATAGATAGATAGACAGACAGACAGACAGACAGACAGACAGACAGACAGACAGATAGACAGACAGACAGACAGACAGACAGACAGACAGACAGATAGATAGATAGACAGACAGACAGACAGACAGACAGACAGACAGACAGACAGACAGACAGACAGACAGACAGATAGATAGATAGATAGATAGATAGATAGATAGATAGATAGATAGATAGACATATAGACAGATAGATAGATAGATAGATAGATGTTTTTGTGTAAATTACACTAGCGGTGTATTAGAATTGTGTGATGTGTAATAAAAGCTGACCTGAAACACGCTGCTTGTGTACATCAAAGAAAAGTTCACATTTCTGTCTCCCTTTTCATCCAAGTCATAGCGACCGCCCAGTCCTGCTCGCAAACACACACATAAACACACACAGGGCAGTGTGTTAGTAATGACAACTCTCGGTGGTAGAAACACACACACACACACACACTTTGGACGATGCTAATTTGGTGAGTGAAGAAAATAAAAAATGAATGAGAGAGAAAAGATTGAAAAAGAGACAAGAGATAGTGAAAGAGGTAAAGAGGAACGAACACATGCTGTAGTAACAACAGTATATCTGGATATTTACTCTGACTGGAGGATTTTTAATACAATATGGCTGCCTCAGGGTCATAAAAACGTGACGGACGAAGCACCTTACCCTCAAAGGACAGGTTTCGGAAGGGGTTGTCACTGGTGAGGTTGATGGTGATGTTCCCTGATCCCAGACCCTTAGCTGAGAGTAACATCTCCCTCATCACTTGACTAAAGAGAACCACGCCATCATAATAACCTGCAACATAATCATTCAGAGTCTACAGGGATAAACAAAGAGAGGGAACGAGGGAAAGAGAGAAAGAGGGGAAAGAAAATATTTGTGAAAAAAAAAACCTGTTTATTTGTGATATGTGCTTTAAACACATGTTACAAACTCACAGTGAAATTGAATGGCCAACCAGGCAGACTGTAGTTCCGTATGCTGTGCATAGTCAACACCAGGACGTCCCTCATGAAGTCAAAAGATGATGCGTTGGCGTGATATCCGTGACTGAGAGCCAGAAAAAATAAACACAATTATTAATAAAGTTTTTTCACTGAATCCACTTTTGTCAATTGCTTCGCTTTGTCCGTGTCAGGGTCACGAAAACGCTACTGTGCTTAGAGTTTAGTTAAGTTTAATCGTTTATTCCTCCTCACATAAAATTAGGCATTTTATGACAAATTGCCTACTGTGTTTAATTTATTGCTCTAAACACAGACTTGACAAACTGAAAGTCTTATATCAAACAAAACAACTCACATCCTCTTACTCCAGTATTATTACAGAAGTGCTTAAGTCTCTGTCATTGGATACATTAACTCTGGGTCACTAAGTTACATACTTAAAGGTGGGGTCTCCGTTGTTTGAAAGCCAATGTTGACATTTGAAATCACCAAAACAAACACGCCCCTAACCCAAATGGGTCCCACCCCTGTATTGATAGCTCCGCCCACACATACATACGTAACCCAGGCAACTAATGGAAAGAAACGTGTCTTTATCATAGCTGAAGGGAAGAACAATACGATTGCAGATAAACAAACAAGCAAAAATGACACACAAGCATAATCATGTAAAGGACAAAGACATATATTAGTTCTGTGTAACAAAACAAAACCAACGTTACTCACCTATCGAGAAGGAAAAAAGCGCCTCGGCGTCTTAAGTAAAGTTGGTCACATATTCACAGATTGGAGTTTCCCGAGTCAATAACTCCTGAGCTAAACACTGTTACTACACAAAACACGGTTGTAGCTGCGTCTCTACATTACTACGATAGAAAAGAGGTGTTATTTGTGTAGTAACAGTGTTTAGCTCAGGAGTTATTGACTCGAGAAACTGCAATCTGTGAATATGTGACCAACTTCCTGCTCCTTCAGTTCTCTCCAGCGCTGGAAAGCTGATCCTATATTAACACGTCCTACTTCTTACCTTATCGTAAGTCTTTCTTCTCTTTCTTTCTTTGTTTTTATCCTCCATGTCAATGTTAAAACCGCTTTCTGCTAATGTCACACGTGTGCACTGAACACTCTCTCCGCCCATATTGACAAGACACGCCCCTTTCTGCTCATTGGCTAAATGTTTGTTTTGTTTTTGTTTAGTTTGTCGTCCCGACTCAGTTTTCTGAAGCATTTCTCACACAACGGAGACCCCACCTTTAAGCTACCATAAGTCTATTCTGTTTTTTTAATAAACATATACACTGTACTGCAGACACACCTCATCATTATACATGAAATAATCTCATCATTATTAGAGTAAAGTTAGAGAGGAAAACATTTTAAATGCTTCTGTAAATCCTTCAGAGTGAATAAAGCAGCCTCACTTAAAAAGGTCTATAAGGATGAAGGCGATGTCCTTGCTCACGGTCATCTCGCTTTTAATGGAGCGGATGTCGTCCGGACCTCCGCAGAGGATGAAAACTAGAAGAGACAAGGAAGAGAGGTTTAGTAAGATACATCCATATACAATAAACATACTGTACAAATATATACACAGTGAACATAAAATTGTACTTAATTAAGGAACAGTGCGCTGTTGTCATTTTTATATCATACCATAGCAGTGTTCAGCATTTACAATACTGCAGAAAGTGTTTATTATTTTTCTATAGCATCAGCTCTGACAATGGACCTTCTGACAAAGGTTCACAGGTTCACATTGTATATGCAGAATAAAATAAGAGAAGAAAAGCCTTTTATACCAAGTGTGTTAGGATTCACAGGTGCCTCTTTATTATCCTATTATTAGCATCTTCCTAAATCTGACCTAACGCATGACCTCACGTATCAAACCAGACACTCTTCTTCTTATGTTTAGTCTCTTTAAAATAGTTTTGTTGGTTTTACCTCCGCATTGTTGTATTATTTCAGAATATATACATCTTTGCAGATCTATTTTTTTTTTGCAGATAAATTGTAAAAGAGGTTAAGTTTTTATTTCAACCTAAACCTTCTGTAAAAACTGGTGGATTGTTACTTACTGTTGCTGTGTCTGTTTGGATCTGATAAAGCAAAAGCGATCTCTTCTTTACTGCGCAACACCTTCCTGTGGATCAGTGTGGAAAACTGAGCTGTTGCTGCTTCCAACGCATTAATGTACCTGGGGCAGGCAGAGCCAGAGATGATGAGGAAAAAAGTATATAATAATACCTCTATAGATGTGCATGTGTGTGTATATATATATATACTGTATATATATATATATACTGTATATATATATATATATATATATATATATATATATATATATATATATATATATATATATATTTATTAGGTACACTTTATTAGGTACACCTGTCCAACTGCTCGTTAACGCAAATCTCTAATCAGCCAATCACATGGCAGCAACTCAATACATTTAGACATGTAGACATGGTCAAGACGATCTGCTGCAGTTCAAACCGAGCGTCAGAATGGGGAAGAAAGGTGATTTAAGTGACTTTGAACGTGGCATGGTTGTTGGTGCCAGACGGGCTGGTCTGAGTATTTCAGAAACTGCTGATCTACTGGGATTTTCACACACAACCATCTCTAGGGTTTACAGAGAACGGTCCGAAAAAGAGAAAATATCCAGTGAGGGCAGTTCTGTGGGTGCAAATGCACTGGTTCGAGCTGATAGAAAGGCAACAGTAACTCAAATAACCACTTACAGTTACAGTTACAACCGAGGTATGCAGAAGAGCATCTCTGAACACACAACACGTCGAACCTTGAGGCGGATGGGCTACAGCAGCAGAAGACCACACCGGTACTATTAAGGTGTACCTAATAAAGTGGCCGGTGAGTGTATATATATATATATATATATATATATATATATATATATATATATATATAAAAAGAGAGAGAGAGAGAGAGAGAGAGAGAGAGGAACTATACCAAAAGCACTCCTCAGTGATCTTCTGTTGTTTGTAGACATACGCCGTCTTCCAGCGCTTGGGCTTGAGTCTGTGCACCGTCACGTTCCAGAAGTGAACAAAAAAGCTGGAGACTTTCCGGGCCGGAGGCAAAAGACGAGTCAGCTTTTCCTTGCCATCACAGGACAGGCCAAAACTCCCCGCAGATATTACAGGTATGGTCAGAGTCAAACCCACCTCCTGACTGAGAAATAAACACATGGTGTTTATACATGTTTTGAGTTACTTAGAGTCTCTTTGTCTCACTCTGTCACAAGGGACATAAGATAGAAATCCATCCATTTTCTTTAGCGATTATCCTACACAGGGTCACAGGGAGTCTCATGACTACTCCTCAAAGCAGGGGAGAATGATGTCATGGACCGGGTGACACTTCACTTTAGAGATGCTTTGGACTGAGAGAGGATACCGAAGTACCTGGAAAAAACCCAGAGCAAAATCTGCTAAATCTACAGACACAAGGCAGAGGCAGGACTTGAACTACCCCAGAAGCACAAGGCAACCATGGTCACCACTAACCCACCGTGCCCAACTCAAACACTTTCAATTAACACATTTCAATTAACAAACATTTCAAGAATCTAATCCAAAGAGTCTGAAGATCTAATGAAAGACTTCTCAATATTTATACAGGTCCATTTTAAATGTTATATTATTTAAATGGTACAGATATTTACTGGATTTATTTAGTTATGAACTTTTGACCCACTGATCCATAAACCAAAACCAGTGATAAATTTGGTGTAGCGAGAGATGCAGCTACGAGACGTAATAAACAATAAAACCGCATTTAAACTTATTCACATATTTTAAATGGCAGCAAAATCAATCCCTCTGTTATCTGTAGTAAATCATTCGAAGTCGGTCAGTTTGACAATGAGGATGCAGAACAAACATTGTACAGCTTTCTAATCTATAGATTACACTCACGTACACACACTGTGAAAACACCACAGCCGGTCTACCCTTCATCATCTATTTAAAATACGCAGAAACGAAGTCGACAACCTGGCAAGGTAACGCACCTGTACAGGGAAAGCAAACTGTAATCGTTCAGCACAAGAGCCCAATGAGCCTTTTCATTTATTTAAAATAAACAGAAACTGACGCGGCTCAAACAAAATCTACAGATTTAGAGAGAGTAAGAGATACTGTATGAGATTTGGAGCTAGCTATTAAATAAGAGTGTGTTTGTACAGGCACTGATCATCGTGTTTCATGATCCAACAATAATCCGATAGCTAATATTCCCTTAAGCCGACAAAAATATCCAAACACGGCAGTCAGATAACGTTATTGTCATCGAGGGAAACAGATAATATAGATAAGTATTATGCATTTAGCATGTAACCATGTTATTTTACTTTAATATCTGGTATAATGTCAGGATTTTTGTCCTTTCCAAAGACATTTCGACTTGTTGTATTGGCTCTGTTCAATGCTTGTAAAGTGGTCTTCAGTATTGTTACTGTTCTTCCACAGAGAGCTCTTTGGTCTTCATGTTGGTTTATCATTTAACAAACGTAGCCTTTACGGGTGAAACTAAGACCTCAGACCAACAGCAGACATTCAGAGCTAGTAAATATTTAAACCATCAATCTAACAGGAAACACATGGGTTCCAATAATTTGAATTAAATTAGGTTTAAAGAAAAGTTGTTCACACACCACCAACTAAGGATCATGCATTACCCAAATGAAGTTATTAATGACTTTACATGAACTCACTTGCTTTCACGGCACACGGAAGCAGCGAGTTTATCCCTGAACTGATTCACTAATCCAAAGGTTGCATCCTAGAACTTTCCTGTGTATTTGCGGCTGTTAACGAGGAGGTTCGCTGTAGCGTCAAATGATTGTCTTTTGCCAATAATCATCTGTGTCCTTTTGTAAATTCTTTGGAGATCTGACCAAATGTACAGCTATAATCACGGTGGAAGAAAAGGATGTAACGTAACCCTGGATTTAATTTAATTTTAAAGTTGAAAAATACATTTAGAGCGTTAGAACATGTTTAAAGTAAACGCAAACAACATTGAAAACGTCTCCAATTTTCATTTGTATGTCTTAATAGACATACCAGGGGGTCACGGTGGCTTAGTGGTTAGCACGTTTGCCTCACACCTCCAGGGTTGGGGGTTCGATTCCCACCTCTGTCTTGTGTGTGTGGAGTTTGCATGTTCTCCCCGTGCCTCGGGGGTTTCCTCCAGGTACTCCGGTTTCCTCCCCCGGTCCAAAGACATGCATGGTAGGTTGATTGGCATCTCTGGAAAATTGTCCGTAGTGTGTGAGTGTGTGAGTGAATGAGAGTGTGTGTGTGTGCCCTGTGATGGGCTGGCACTCCGTCCAGGGTGTATCCTGCCTTGATGCCCGATGACGCCTGAGATAGGCACAGGCTCCCCGTGACCCGAGGTAGTTCGGATAAGCGGTAGAAAATGAGTGAGTGAATGAATGTCTTAAAACCTACAAAAATAAAATCTCTCCTCATTAAAAACAGATTATACGTGTTTACATGGACCTCCGTGGGTAATTTCCAGGGGTAACACCCCTCCAGTGTCTATCAGACAGCATGCCTGAGTGAATAGGATTATATGTGGTCGTAAATCTACGACCTTTATTCTGCCTTTTTGCTGCTCTTTATAGTCAACGGGATTGGAATTCACTGAAAAACGGGATGAACGCAATTCTGGCATGTTATTTACAACTGTTGTCTATGTAGAAGCCAGCATTCATGAAAGTCTGGAAGTTTGGTAGAAAACTTCTTTACACAATGAACTAGGACTAAAACAATTGCACGTGTCGGAATACGAAACCGGTCAGGATATAAAATAATATGACAACCAATAAGAAAAGAGAGAGAGAAAAAGGATTTGTTAGAATAACGCTGGGACAAAAATAATATGTACTTATCACGTTCCATGGTTCTGCACTCAGATACTTACTCCACAAGCTGGAATGTGGCATACGTACAGGATGGTCCAAGCATCGCACAGCCAACATCACCAGAGTTCTGGGAAACATACACACACGTGATCACATGTGTCACAAAGTTACAGAGTCAATCACTAAAGAAAACTATTTCACTTTCACCCACAAAAAGGCATTTAACTCACAAAGACTCTCTTAGAGATATGAACATATAACTGATTTCTTTCTATTTTTACATGCACTAGTAGACAACTCACGTGTAGTGATTTGAGGATCTCTACTCCTTCACACGTGCTGCTCCCGCACCCTTTGCGTCTGTAATACGTGGTGTTAAACCCTTCAAAGTTGCCCTTGATCGTGAAGTTTAGACCTGTTTTAAAAGTTCAGACATTACACGTTTACATGTGCGATAAATCTAAATTATGTTCAAATCAACTGCCGTGTTGGGAAACGAGCTACAGTTACAGGCATCAGACGAAATAAATAAGTAAATAAATAAGTAAATAAATAAGTTAATAAAGTGTGCAACAATGTTTATCAGGATAAAAATGTTATATTATATGATAAAAATGTTTAATCAGAATTTCCTGAAATACTGTGATTGACAGGTATGTTTTCTTGCCCAGGGGTTTCCTGTTAGATTGATTGTTTAAACAGTTTAATAACTCTGAGTGTCTGCTCTTGATTTAAAGCCTGGGTGCATTTGTTGTTAAAAAGGATAACAGTAAGTGACTTGTTATCACCAAAGAGCTCCACAGGACAAGGTGAAGCCACCAATTAGAGCACAATAATAGAGGCCATACCACAAGAAGCAAACCACTAAACATCAGGAAGTATCAGACGACCAGACTGAAACTCACAATAACAGAGATGAATAACAAAAATTCTGGAACTGACATAAACCTCTACCAAACTGATAAAAAGACCAAAGTGTGGATGAAGAAAGGATCTGTTGATGATCTGTAAGGTTCGAGCTCATCTGTGAAACATGGTGATGGTAGTATTATGGCTTAGGCTTCATGGCTGCTTCTGTAACTGGATCACTAATCTTTATTGACGATGGAACTCATGATGGTGTCAGCAGAATGAATTCAGTCTACAGAAGCAGTCTGTGTGACAATTTACTGAGAAATGCATCCAGATTATTCAGGAGGAACTTCATCATACAGCAAGACAATGATCCAAAACACACTACCAACTAGTCAATCAGCAGACCTTAACCCAACTGAGTAGTGTTTCACCTCCGGAAGAGTAAAAAGACTAAAAAAGACAAACTATTGAAAGACACCGAAGTACAATCAGGAAAAGCGTCTGTAAAGACGAACGCAGCAGATCGGTGATGTTAGTAGTGATGTTAGTAGTGATGTCAGTTGTGATGTCGGTAGTGATGTCAGTGGTGATGTCAGTAGTGATGTCAGTGGTGATCTCAGTAGTGATGTAAGTGGTGATGTCAGTGGTGATGTCGGTGGTGATGTCGGTAGTGATGTCAGTGGTGATGTCAGTAGTGATGTCAGTGGTGATGTCAGTGGTGATGTCGGTAGTGATGTCGGTGGTGATCTCAGTAGTGATGTAAGTGGTGATGTCAGTGGTGATGTCGGTAGTGATGTCAGTGGTGATGTCAGTAGTGATGTCAGTGGTGATGTCAGTGGTGATGTCAGTAGTGATGTCAGTGGTGATGTCAGTGGTGATGTCAGTGGTGATGTCAGTAGTGATGTCAGTGGTGATGTCAGTGGTGATGTCAGTGGTGATGTCGGTAGTGATGTCGGTGGTGATGTCAGTAGTGAGTCAGTGGTGATGTCAGTAGTGATGTCAGTGGTGATGTCAGTAGTGATGTCAGTGGTGATGTCAGTGGTGATGTCAGTAGTGATGTCAGTGGTGATGTCAGTAGTGATATCAGTAGTGATGTCAGTGGTGATGTCAGTAGTGATGTCAGTATTGATGTCAGTGGTGATGTCAGTAAGTTACAGCAAGAGATATGGAACCAAATATGAAGTGTAATACTATTTACTAGATGTAAATTTCAAGAAATTAAAGCTGAATATCTGATCAATCTTTTGAGCTCAGGCGTTTATAATCAGTCATCACACTAGTTCGACCCCAAAAACCTCGGTCCTAACGCAGAATCACGCAACGCCTCCACCTCATACATTTTAATCTGATATCATCATTTATTGACTCCGATGCAGTAAAATCGCAGGTATTTTTATCACTGAAAGGTGTTCAAATGTAAAGAAATGATATAACCTGAAATAAAACTACTTCGTTCCAATTTACAGAATCATCGTCGCAAATAATAACAGATGTTTCACAACATTAAATGTAACTGCAGATGTATGATTTGTCATTTATTAATAACTTCAGATCGTCAGATAATCGTCTCGATTGCTGTGATATGACTTCAATTCAATTCCGTTTTATTTCTATGGCACTTTTAACAATGGACATTGTCGCAAAGCAGATTTACAGAACATAAGAAAAGTTTAATATTATACAACGAATAATATTATAGAAAAGTTCAAGATTAATATCAGACTTATATTTAAATGTGTTTGTATTTGTTCCTAATGGACAAGTCTGAGGTGACTGTGGTGAGGAAAAACTCCTTTAGATGGAAGAGGAAGGAACCTTGAGAGGAACCAGACTCAAAAGTGAACCTCATCCTCATTTAGGTGACACTGTAGAATGTGATTATTTAACAACGGACATTGTCGCAAAGCAGATTTACAGAACATCATGAATATAGTACAAAAAGTTTAATATTATACAATGATTAATATTATAAAAAAGTTCAAGGTTAATATCAGACTTATATTTAAATGTGTTTGTATTTATCCACAATGAACAAGTCTGAGCCCAATGACTCAGGTGACTGTGGTGAGGAAAAATTCCTTTAAATGGAAGAGGACGGAACCTTGAGAGGAACCACTCAAAAGTGAACTTTATCCTTATTTAGGTGACACTGTATGGGGTGATTATAAACTGTTATAAACACCACAGAGTGTTATTATCCATCATGTCCTATATACAGTCAGATAAATTAAACCATAGAGTTTTATATTTCTTTCTCTGAGGTAAATTTTACCTGTTGTGTCTGTTAGACTAATGAAAGTAACCAGTAAACTCACCTGTCTGATTATTGATTAGATTTTCATCCTCGATGGCTTTTAACACGGCGTATCGGACATACTTTAGGCTCCACAGTGAATCTTCGTCCTCCAGAAGAACAACGTTTAACGAAAATTTTAAATTTCTGCATGTCTCCGGGTCGAACCCGAGCGTCAGAGCTACCAGAACCGAGCAGAAAGCTAGCCACAAAACACCAAACATCTCAACTACCTGTACCTGAGCACTACACAACATGAAAATAAACCTCTCCCTACATACTTTACAGCAAAATATCCTTTTAGGTGACAGAATGTATACGTTTCTATCTTTGTACGACTGTCTTTTTTTATTAACTTTTTAATCGGAGTCGTTAACACAGACGCCTGAGGAGAAACGCTCGAGCTCCAGGTCTCGCATGTTAATCGACAACCTGACAGTTATGGGAGCCGTCACAAGGAGGAGGAGGAGGAGAAGGAGGAGGGGGTAGATAACCATAAACCACACAAAGTTGATCAAACAGATTTTTTCCAGCCTCCAGAGTTGAAAAAAGACTTTTAATTAAAAAAAATTAACATTATGAAATGTATAACAGTGGAGATGGGGTACTTTAATGAATGGGGTACTTTAATTAATTACACCAGTTTAATACCTTTTGTCTATGACTGTTGATTGAATTCTGTCACATTCACCACCACCACCACCACCACCAACACCACCACCACCACTACCTCCCATCGTAACCAGTATATATTTCAATCGCTAAATTGGGTGAGATTAATAATCTGGTTCATTAATGATCTAAATGATCTACTTTATGCCCTTGAACAAAATATTCTATATAAAAAAATACAACACTAGAGCCAAACATAATTATCTACATGTGTGACAAGTGGCACGGTTACGAAGTTATACGTAAAAAAACAAACAAAGGAGTTATTATGTACCTCTGCATCCTATACGTTGTATTATTAGAGCAGAGAAGCTAAAATGTGCAGAAGGTGTTCCACAGGATATAACTTGTGGTCTATATGTCTACAGTCTAAACAAATCAAAACACTACAATGACAGAAAGTGATCGAACACGTATACGTAGTCGATATAGAGTAAAGTATATCATGTATCTAAGTAGTGTGGAATTTTCCAGAATATATACCCAGGTGGAAAGTGTGTCTCAGAGACGTGACGAGACCAAAGGTCTCAGGTGGTTGTAAACACATAGATTGTGCACAGGTGATAAATTAGCTATAAAAGTGAACCGAGTGTGTGACTGTGAAACTGTTTGCATGAAGCTCATAAAACCTTTTGATCCCCACTCCTTCTCAAAACCGAGGACAAGCGCTATACAGCTTAAGGGATAAAAAAAAAACAGCCATGTGATGGAAATGTTTGTTATGGACAGAAGCGTGAGTGTGTTTGTGTGAAGTGTTCATCACGCTCCAGCTGCTGGTTAGGACTCTGAAATCACCTTGTTATTAATTTGGTTGGTCTGGTTATTAACGTCTATCTGCATGCGTTGTAAATGAATCTCTTGTGCCAAATATCTTTGATCAGCCAAAAATATTCCCGTATCTGAAATTCCATGGTGCTCTAAAGCAAGCTTGTAGACTTGTATCTACAGAAATGTACAAAACAGTCATAGACAGACTCGAGGTTCCGTGGCCTAAAGTGTAAAGGAAAAATTGCACACTATAAATGATTAGCTTGTTAATATCGGTTTGATTTGTGTAATTATATATCAAGCTTTTTTTAATATGTACAAATAGTGTGTTACTAAGCAAAACACCCTTTTTGCGTAAAACAGTGCTAAAAATTCCCGACAGATTTATACAAGATTCGGCGACGCTCATTTTCCTGATACTTGCATGCACATGTTATGATCAATACGTCAGCTGTTAATTACAATAAAGTGGCACACTCACTAAACATAAAAGCAAAAAACATACATGTTGAAAAAAAGCATCTCAAGAATAGCAATAATGCAGCTCAGCCACTGCAGTGTGTCCATGCTATCATAGGTGCACGATTAATTTACATAGTATTCCTAGTATGGCTAGTATATATCTCGTGTATAGTAATATTCTTCTGGCTAGTAAATTTGTGTTTTTATTTAATATTATATATTCTCCAATTAGGGGGGGCACGGTGGCTTAGAGGTTAGCACGTTCGCCTCACACTTCCAGGGTTGGGGATTCGAATCCCGCCTCCACCTTGTGTGTGTGGAGTTTGCATGTTCTCCCCGTGCCTCGGGGGTTTTCTCCGGGTACTCCGGTTTCCTCCCCCGGTCCAAAGACATGCATGGTAGGTTGATTGGCATCTCTGGAAAATTGTCCGTAGTGTGTGATTGTGTGAGTGAATGAGAGTGTGTGTGTGCCCTGTGATGGGTTGGCACTCCGTCCAGGGTGTATCCTGTCTTGATGCCTGATGACGCCTGAGATAGACACAGGCTCCCCGTGACCCGAGGCAGTTCGGATAAGCGGTAGAAAATGAATGAATGAATAAATGAATGAATATTCTCCAATTAAACGTAACAGCAAAATGTGTATATAACTAAATCATCACAATCCCTGTATGATTCTCCTCTTACTTCTAAAGAGAAGTATGATGCAAACTATTTTTCGAATAAACTGGATTTTTATTTGTAACACAGTTCTTGTGTAAAAGCCTCAGTGAATAATGTCCAAATAAACCCTGAGGCTATAAACCTTTTTTGTTTGAAAGCCGGACTCCGAATGTCCGAAGGAAGTGGCATCGCATCCCGTTAACGCCATGATGCGTTTAATGAGGATTTAATGGCTACAAAACCTCCACCAAACCATTACATACACTGTGTTTATTACTAGATCGTGGGCACATGGTGAGTACATGGAAACACACACAAAAGTAATGACGGGAAAAACACAGATTTATTTATTTTTGTAGCTGTACATCCAGTCCAGGTCCATGTCACTATCAAACACGTTCATTCACGCGTCAGTTAATAATTACAAAGTGTTATATTTCCTTTTGTAATCTAGTTCCTCATTTACAGTCTAACGCCTTATCTGCTCGGCTCATCTGCTATTAATGTGTCATGTTATTAGTCACGGTAAATCACTCTGCTTTCACCAACATGATCAGATTTTACCCTGAAAGGAGACGCTGTAAGATTATAGAATATATTTTAAAAAAATAATAATGACAGCTGTATAAATGACTATATGTAATCTAGCCATGGGGGTCACAGTCCAGTGACTTCTGTGCCGGTCCCAAGCCCGGATAAATAGAGAGGGTTGCGTCAGGAAGGGCATCCGGCATAAAACATTGCCAAATCTAACCATGTGAGTTGTCAGTAAGAATTTCATACCGGATCGGTCGAGGCCCGGGTTAACAACGACCGCCATCGGCGCCATTGACCTACAGGGCGCCGGTGGAAATTGGGCTACTGTTGGTCGAAGGAGTAGAGGAGGGAGGAGAGTGCACAGACAGAGAGAGAAGAGGAAAGGTAAGAGTGTAGGACTGAGAATAGGGACTCTGAATGTTGGTACTATGACAGGGAAAGGTAGAGAGCTGGCTGATATGATGGAGAGAAGGAAGGTGGATATACTGTGTGTACAGGAGACCAAGTGGAAGGGTAGCAAGGCTCGTAGTATAGGAGCAGGATTCAAGCTGTTTTATTATGGTGTGGATAGTAAGAGAAATGGGGTAGGTGTGGTCCTGAAGGAGGAGTTTGTGAGGAATGTTCTGGAGGTGAAGAGAGTGTCAGACAGGGTGATGAGTCTGAAGTTAGAGATTGAAGGGGTGATGTTGAATGTTGTTAGTGGTTATGCCCCGCAGGTAGGTTGTGAGTTAGAGGAGAAAGAGAGATTCTGGTGTGAATTCGATGAGGTGATTGAGAGTATTCCCAAGGGTGAGAGAGTGGTGATAGGAGCGGATTTTAATGGACATGTTGGTGAGGGGAACACAGGTGATGAGGAGGTGATGGGCAAGTTTGGAGTTAAGGAAAGGAACCTTGAAGGACAGATGGTAGTAGACTTTGCTAAGAGGATGGACATGGCTGTGGTTAACACGTATTTTCAGAAGAGGGAGGAACATAGAGTGACTTACAAGAGTGGAGGTAGGAGAACACAGGTAGACTACATCCTTTGTAGAAGAGGCAATCTGAAAGAGATTAGTGACTGTAAAGTGGTAGTGGGAGAGAGTGTAGCCAGACAGCATAGGATGGTGGTGTGTAGGATGACTCTGATGGTCTGTAAGAGGAAGAGGTCAAAGATAGAGAAGAAAACTAAGTGGTGGAAGCTGAAAAAGGAGGAATGTTGTGAGGAATTTAGACAGAAGTTGAGACAGGCTCTGGGTGGTCAGGTAGTGCTGCCGGATGACTGGGAAACTACAGCAGAAGTGATCAGGGAGACAGGGAGAAAGGTGCTGGGTGTGTCATCTGGAAGGAGGAAAGAAGATAAGGAGACTTGGTGGTGGAATGAGGAAGTTCAGGATAGTATACAGAGGAAGAGATTAGCCAAGAAGAAGTGGGATATGGACAGGACTGAAGAGAATAGACAGGAATACAAGGAGTTACAGCGCAGAGTGAAGAGGGAGGTGTCTAAGGCCAAGCAGAAGGCATATGATGAGTTGTACACTAGGTTAGACACTAGAGAAGGAGAGAAGGACTTGTACAGGTTAGCTAGACAGAGGGATCGAGATGGGAACGATGTGCAGCAAGGAAGAATTATTAAGGATAGAGATGGAAGGGTGCTCACAAGTGAGGAGAGTGTACAGAGGAGATGGAAGGAATACTTTGAGGAGCTGATGAATGAGGAAAATCAGAGGGAAAAAAGAGTAGAAGGGGTGAACTCTGTGGAGGATGAAGTCAGGAAGGCTTTGAAGAGGATGAAAAGTGGAAAGGCAGTTGGTCCTGACGACATCCCGGTAGAGGTCTGGAAGTGTCTAGGAGAGGCAGCAGTGGAATTTTTAACTAGTTTGTTCAACAGGGTTTTAGAAAGTGAGAGGATGCCTGAGGAATGGAGAAGGAGTGTGTTAGTGCCGATCTTTAAGAATAAGGGTGACGTGCAGAGTTGCAGCAACTATAGGGGGATAAAGTTGATGAGCCATACAATGAAGTTGTGGGAAAGAGAAGTGGAAGCTAGGTTAAGGAAGGTGGTGGAAATTTGTGAGCAGCAGTATGGCTTCATGCCCAGAAAGAGCACAACAGATGCAATTTTTGCTCTGAGAATGTTGATGGAGAAGTATAGGGATGGTCAGAGGGAGTTGCACTGTGTGTTTGTAGACTTAGAGAAAGCGTATGACAGGGTGCCAAGAGAAGAGCTGTGGTACTGTATGAGGAAGTCAGGAGTAGCAGAGAAGTATGTCAGAGTGGTGCAGGACATGTATGAGAGGAGCAGGACAGTGGTGAGGTGTGCTGTAGGTCAGACAGAGGAGTTCACAGTGGAGGTGGGACTGCATCAGGGATCGGCTCTGAGCCCCTTCCTGTTTGCTATAGTGATGGACCAGTTGTCAGAGGAGGTCAGACAGGAGTCTCCTTGGACGATGATGTTTGCGGATGACATTGTGATCTGTAGTGAGAGCAGGGAGCAGGTGGAGGAAAACCTGGAGAGGTGGAGGTTTGCGCTGGAGAGAAGAGGAATGAAAGTCAGTCGTAGTAAGACTGAGTACATGTGTGTGAATGAAAGGGAGGGAAGTGGAACAGTAAGGTTACAGGGTGAAGAGGTGAAGAAGGTACAGGAGTTTAAGTACTTGGGGTCAACAGTCCAGAGTAATGGAGAGAGTGGGAAAGAAGTAAAGAAGCGAGTGCAGGCAGGTTGGAGTGGGTGGAGAAAGGTGTCAGGAGTTCTGTGTGATAGGAAAATATCAGCGAGAATCAAGGGGAAGGTGTACAGGACCGTGGTGAGACCAGCCATGCTGTATGGTTTAGAGACAGTGTCACTGAAGAAGAGACAGGAGTCAGAGCTTGAGGTAGCCGAGCTGAAGATGTTGAGGTTCTCTTTGGGAGTGACAAGATTGGACAGGATTAGGAACGAGTACATCAGAGGGACAGCCCATGTTGGACGTTTGGGGGACAAAGTTAGGGAGGTAAGATTAAGATGGTTTGGACATGTTCAGAGGAGGGAGAGTGAGTATATTGGTAGGAGAATGTTGGACATGGAGCTGCCAGGCAGGAGGCAAAGAGGAAGGCCAAAGAGGAGGTATATGGATGTAATTAATGAGGATTTGAAGATAGTGGGTGCAAGTGTTGAGGATGCAGAAGATAGGGTTAGGTGGAGAGAGATGATTCGCTGTGGCGACCCCTGAAGGGAAAAGCCGAAAGAAGAAGAAGTATAAATGACTATATGTAAATGAAGCAATTTACCGCCGTGCTGCGAAACTCTGGATTCTGATTGGTCGAAGGATAACTCTTGGTTAATATCATCACATTACATCAATTCTGCTAAGGGACTGTTCACTATCTCTTTACCAAGCTGACTAGTTTAAAAAACTAAATCTTTTTGCGATACTAACTTTTCTTTATTTCTCTTTTTTTATCAGATAGATTACATCAGTCACAAAATAAAGTTTTTTTTTTAGTACATTTACATGTACTAAAAAAGTCTCCTGATTACTTTACAAAAAATTGATTTGGGTCCTGCAGTGAGGAGAAATTAGAGATATACATACAGATACAAACTGATTATAAAACTGATTCTTACTTCACACCTTGGTTTAGGGCGTTAACTGTGAGCACTTATCAATAAACTTAGCACAGACCCCTGCGTCTGTTCATTTGAGTGTGTGTGTGTGTGTGTGTGTGTGTGTGTACAGGATATAATATATATCTTCTTTGCTCTTCTGATAACAGATACAGTGACAGGTGGTAGTGTTGATGATACAACATAACCACAGAGTACAGAAGTTTATTGTAGTTGCAAAAGGTATAGAGATGTTTGTGGAGATAGTGTTGGTGTCTTGTTAAAGAAATAGTCTGGGTTTCACTGGCAAACTGTCAATGATTAATGCAGGATGCAGGTCAGACACCGTAGTGTTACCTTCTCAATTAACAGTGATTTAGTGGTGACTTCATAACTAGGTTGTTTCATAACTTAACCAAATAGAAGGAATTAATTACACAGTCGGACTTTTTGAGCATATAGTACACTGTTATAGAAGGGAAATGATGTATAATCACTCTCTCTGGACTCTCTCCCATCCCAGATGATGATAGGTTCACTTTCATCTTTGTCTGATTCCTCTCAAGGTTTCTTCCTTGTGTCTTCTTGACTTGTGTCTCTTTATAATTTTGAAGAAGAATTTAGTGAAATTAAAGGGGGGTAAAACCGTCTAAGTGCTGATCAGAAACAGTAATATTATCTACAGCATTCTCTATCAGACTGTTTGCTTTTTAATTACTACTCTGAATTTTCTGCCTGATATTCTCAATTGTTCCACTGAAATAATTCAAGAAGTCTTTGCTACTGCGTATTGAACGTGCGCGCTTTTCTACAATGTTTTACTCCTACAGTAGTTAATGTTGCTACGATATTTACTAAAAATGTATGATTATTTTTGTTATCTTTAATTAGTCTACAGAGATACACTGATCTAGCAGCACTAAGAGATTTATTTGTAGCTATGAAGGCTTTCCTTTCGTGCTAATTTACCTATAAATATCGTTTAACACCATTTACGTTCCAATTTCCTGTGTGGTCATTGTATCAGGAAGCAAGATGGGATGTGGTAGCGCAGTTGTTAAGGTGTTGGGCTACTGATCGGAAGGTCATGGGTTCGAACCCCAGGTCCACCAAGCTGCCACTGCTGGGCCCCTGAGCAAGGCCCTTAACGCTCAGTTGTAAGTCACTCTGGATAAGGGTGTCTGCTAAATGCTGTAAATGTAAGATTTTTCTCTATAATTATTTTCCTTTTAAGTAGAGCTGCAATATCTAAGGTACTGCGAACACCGACTCATAAGTAGTCTGTCGCCTGATCAAGTTCTGTGGGATCAGACGGCGACCCAATCGTGGATGCTAATTCTGGGAGACTGTTGGTAAATCTCTCCGAAGTAGCAGACATAAATGTACGTTTAACATGGTGACCTACTGTATATCTTGTCCAAGATGCATTTTAAACAAAATAAGATCATGGTCTGAGATAGCTTCCGATTGTAGAACCGTGTCTATATTCTCTAGGTTTAATCCATAGGTTTGAATGAGATCAAGAGTCTGACCTCCATTATGATGCTGTGGGTCCTACACAGCAAATTCTGACCTATGGAATAAATTCTCTGTGAGTTTATTCCAACTACATTTATCTACTGTAAGAGTCTATTGTTCAAAACATTACACTGCTTTAGAGTTCCCTTAAAAAGTCTAAGTTAGAAAGTAAATTCCCAAAATGAAACTCTTACACAGGTTATTGTTTAACTCCAGAATATTCACTCATTCACTCACTCATTTTCTACCGCTTATCCGAACTACCTCGGGTCACGGGGAGCCTGTGCCTATCTCAGGCGTCATCGGGCATCAAGGCAGGATACACCCTGGACGGAGTGCCAACCCATCACAGGGCACACACACACTCTCATTCACTCACGCAATCACACACTACGGACAATTTTTCCAGAGATGCCAATCAACCTACCATGCATGTCTTTCGACCGGGGGAGGAAACCGGAGTACCCGGAGGAAACCCCCGAGGCACAGGGAGAACATGCAAACTCCACACACACAAGGTGGAGGCGGGAATCGAACCCCCAACCCTGGAGGTGTGAGGTGAACGTGGTAACCACTAAGCCACCGTGCAGTGTACTACATTCTGATTAACACCTACTGAGTCTAAGATGAATATAACCGCTGTTCTCGGAGGATTTTTTAACTTAACAAAATTGTGTCTCCCAAAATTAATGCTTTGTCTACAGAAATACAATCTGCAAATTCACAGAGGAATGCAGAATATGACCCCATGAGCTGTGTAAAAAACAATTAGTGGAATTGACTCGTCAGGCTTATCTTTATGGCTACATACAGTATATTAAGCTATCATAAAGAATTTAATATGTGTTGAATTTACGCCCAGATTTCAGCATGGCACCTATATATCTTATCATGAATAGAAATAAATAAAAAGAAATAAAACAGATTCTTTTAAAATAAAATCTTTCCCTAACAATATGGGTGACAATTTTATGTCATGATGAAGTTATGATGAAGTTTGGTGTGATAAACCTGTCTAACGAATGCCAACACTGCTGCATGAAATAATAATAAATGTGTACTATTTATCCTACTAGGAACTTTGAAAATTCTCTGAATTCTCTGGTAATAAATCTTCAAATAGGAAGTAAGTTTGTGGGAGAAATAAACCCAAAGCAATTCGGTCTGTTGACGCTCATGAAGATAAAACCTGCAATTTTATATGTAGAGTTTATTATTAAAAGTTGGGCTTGGATGTGAGGTGAGGGCTGTGATATTAGATCATCCAGGAACAGAACTTATTCCTTAAGATGCTGTCAAAACATGTCTAGGAAACGAACAAAACACACAAACACAGCCGCACCGGCACCAGCTTTCTTAGAAGTTTGAATCAGTGACTCAATGAATCAGATTCTTTCTGCTGTAGCTTCAAAACTCTTTCTGTTTTCTCTGGTTTCTCTTTTATATCTTTCCTCATCTATGATCTGCCTCCTTTACCTCACTTACAAAGCTGTAGCGGCTGTGGTTTTAAACCCCTTGTTTGTTTGTTTGTTTGTTTGTTTGTTTGTTTGTTTGCTTGCTTGCTTGTTTGTTTTGGATTTAAAGATTTCATATATGTAGTTATATTTTTGTAAATGCAACTAAATACATGTCCAAACGTTTATGAACACCGGGCCATCACAACCAAACAACCCATATTACTGACGCAATTATATTGAAACTTTATAAATAGTTTGACTGTGATGTTCTTTAGCAAACAAAAACAAAACAAAACAAGTAGCTTATAAAAAGGTATTGGCTGATACTCAGAGTTTCAGTGTTGGTGTCAGCGAAAAAAGTGGCATCATACCATCTATAAACCTCAGTCATTTATAAAATATATCAGTAATGCAACAACAACTGAAATTTAATTTAATTTATTTAAAATCTGCTGTTTATATGACTTTCCAGTTTGCTTGGTTCAGCTGTAAACTGGAAGCTTTTTGTGAAACAGACAGCAGGAGTGTAAATACAGAACAGACACTAGAGAGCGCTATAGATTCGTTTCTGCATTAGAACAGCATGCTATAAAACATTTCAATCCTTAGGGTACTAAGGGTGTGTGTGTATATATGTGTGTGTGTGTGTGTGTGTGTTGGTGTGTGTATATGTGTGTGTCTGTGTGTGTGTGTGTGTATGTGCGTGTGTTGGTGTGTGTGTGTTGGTGTGTGTATATGTGTGTATATGTGTGTGTGTGTGTTGATGTGTGTGTGTGTCTGTGTGTGTTTGTGTATATGTGTGTGTGTGTTGGTGTGTGTATGTGTGTGTTTGTGTATATGTGTGTGTGTGTTGGTGTGTGTGTATGTGTGTGTGTTGGTGTGTGTGTGTTTGTGTATATGTGTGTGTGTGTGTGTG
>NC_083462.1:4805240-4807740 GCF_030014155.1 Tachysurus vachellii | reverse complement strand
ACAGTGTGACAATGTCATGTCTACACAATGTTTGTTATCCGTTTTCAATTTAAGGCCGATGTTCCACTTCATAGTGTCATAGCATTATTTTATTAATAAATGGAATATAATTACTACATGGAGTGCTATAACCACTAGTTTCATTCTGCATAGAGTGCTTATATTACACATTTTTAAAAAACTAGGTCACATTACATAGAGACTTATAACACCCTATTTCATGCAAAAAGGAATCCATTTGAGATTCATCCTACAATTAAGGAATGTTCCACTTCACAGAGTGTTATAACTTGTTATTACCTATATGTAATATAGTGACCATATCAGACATTATAAACCCTAAGTTCCTGCTATATAGTGATTAAACTGAGGGTTATAGTAAGCTTATGTAGGGTGCAGGAAGTCATTTTTATTTAGTCTACATTTAAAGATTTAAAATTGTCCAACTACATAGTTTGTTATAACTCCTTATGTCATGTAATATAATAAACTATTAAAATGAGAAAGAAAACATGAAGCTGCTTGAGATCCAATCTACCCCCTGGTTTAACCTGGTTAAGAGTTCAGATGATTTAAAATTCACTGAAAGCCTTCACCCTGACATAGATGAGTTAATGTGTGTGTGTGTGTGTGTGTGTGTGTGTGTGTGTGTGTGTGTGTAGAAGATCGACCCTCAGCTGGATGCATTTTTTCAGTCTCTGAGAGCTAAAGTGAAGATCGGCGTAGTGGGCGGATCTGACTACTCCAAAATCGCAGAGCAGCTTGGAGAAGGAGACGACGGTAAGAAACAGAACTTTAATCACTCACATCTCTTACCTCTGTCTAATCTCATCTAGTCTGATCTCTCGTTTTTTTTTTCATGTGTCTTTACCGAGACAGGCGTCCATCTACCATCATGACTATAAATTTGCTCTGAATCCTGAATCACATATGAGTGAGAAGTCATTTTAAACTCTTATTAAAAGCAACAAGTTTGACTTCACCTAAAAAAGCGTCACCACGAATCCGCCTTCATCACTGACATTTTATCTCTTATCTGGTTATCAGACGTTCAATCGCTAACACTAGCAAGGCTAACTGTTTGTCCTACTTGTTCTTGATTACCTACACCTCAGTGTCAGTTGTGTTTGTTTTGGGATCACTGAGACCAGGACACAGCAACCACAATCAGATCAGATCAGGTCACGTCAGATCACGTCACGTCACGTCACAATGTAGCGTCCCTTTAAGTCGTTTCTGAGCTGTTAGGCTACGAGATGCTGTGTCAGAGAACAAAGGTTGTCTTTGTGGATAAAATTCAGACCCAAATGCGGGGAAAGCTAAAAAAAACAGGATTTATTTAATAAAAATACAAAACAAAGAAGAAAAACGAATGACCGAGCACACAAAGACGATACAAAGACGAAACAAAGACGATACAAAGACGATACAAAGACGAAACAAAGACGATACAAAGACGAAACAAAGACGAGGATTCCACACTGCCAAAGGCAAAGCAGCACGGATAAATAGGGAAGACAATTAGTCGCATAAGGAACAGGTCTGCTGAGGCGGGAAGGAATTAGACATGGGAGGGACAGACACGTGAACACAAAACGTAAACAGAAACACATGGTAAAAAGTCCAGGAGGGATCCTGACATGCTGAGAGAAGAGAGCATGTGACTGCGACTGCGAGCAATGGGAATCAGTGGCAAGAAGAAAGGAAGACAATGAAGAAGAAAACAAATAATAATCTTGGTTTTTTCATCTTAGTCAAAAGAGAACAAATATGAATATTTATAGGTTTTCTACTTAATGGTTTCCTCACACACACACACACACACACACATTTCTATGGAGTCCTTGTCATCATCTCAGGTCCTTTAAATGGTGATTATTATTGTAATTAGAAGCAATAATTAGAATTTTGTCACACACACACTCACCGGCCACTTTATTAGGTACACCTTACTAGTACCGGTGTGGTCTTCTGCTGCTGTAGCCCATCCGCCTCAAGGTTCGAAGTGTTGTGTGTTCCGAGATGCTCTTCTCCATACCTCGGTTGTAACGAGTGGTTATTTGAGTTACTGTTGCCTTTCTATCAGCTCGAACCAGTCTGGCCATTCTCCTCTGACCTCTGGCATCAACAAGGCATTTGCACCCACAGAACTGCCCTCACTGGATATTTTCTCTTTTTCGGACCATTCTCTGTAAACCCTAGAGATGGTTGTGTGTGAAAATCCCAGTAGATCAGCAGCTTCTGAAATACTCAGACCAGCCCGTCTGACACCAACAACCATGCCACGTTCAGAGTCACTTAAATCACCTTTCTTCCCCATTCTGACGCTCGGTTTGTACTGCAGCAGATCGTCTTGACCATGTCTACATGTCTAAATGCATTGAGTTGCTGCCATGTGATTGGCTGATTAGAGATTTGCGTTAACGAGCAGTTGGACAGGTGTACCTAATAAAGTGTACCTTATAAAGTGAGTGTATATTACAGCACATATCCCAGCTCT
>NC_083462.1:4800240-4802740 GCF_030014155.1 Tachysurus vachellii | reverse complement strand
AAAGGAATTTTACTGTGCTGTAATGTCTAAGTGATAAATAAAGGCTTCTTCTTATTGTTATTATTCTTCTTCATGGAAGGAGTCTCCAGTTTCACAGAAGTCTCAAAAAAAATGACGTCGTATAAATTTGCATAACACAAACTAACACTTTAATTAACACAAACATTTGCTACAGTTGTAAGATTGTGTGTTGTATTTGTGAAGTAAAACAGTTCAGGACCTGCTCTTATCTGGAAATAATCCATGTCATGCTCGGGGTTGTCCAGCTCAGATACAGGTCTTCTGACTCTTCAGTATTGTAATAGACCTGGTCTGTGAGGGGCGGAGTCTGTGAAATGGGTGTGTCATGAATATTCATGGTTTCCTGAAGCTGTCACCCTGCTATTAAACATGATGCAACACTCAGAGAACAAACTGTACGAAGTGAAACTAGTGACCTGAATGTGAACCTGAGAGTCTCCTCACTGCAGCACTTCAATCCTGAACATCTCCTTTACTTAACATCTCCTGTTCTGATCAAGTCATGTACTGAACATCTCTTTTACTGAACATCTCCTGTACTGAACATCTCCTTTACTGAATATCTCCTATACTGAACATCTCCTATACTGAACATCTCCTGTTCTGAACATCTCCTGTACTGAACATGTTATGTACTGAACATCTCCTGTACTGAACATCACCTCTGATGAACATCTCCTGTACTGAACATCTCCTGTACTGAACATCTCCTCTGATGAACATCTCCTGTACTGAATATCTCCTGTACTGAACATCTCCTATACTGAACTATGAACTAGGTTATGTACTGAACATCTCCTGTACTGAACATCTCCTATACTGAACATCTCCTGTTCTGAACATCTCCTGTACTGAACATGTTATGTACTGAACATCTCCTGTACTGAACATCACCTCTGATGAACATCTCCTGTACTGAACATGTTATGTACTGAACATCTCCTGTACTGAACATCACCTCTGATGAACATCTCCTGTACTGAACATCTCCTGTACTGAACATCTCCTGTACTGAACATCTCCTCTGATGAACATCTCCTGTACTGAACATGTTATGTACTGAACATCTCCTCTGATGAACATCTCCTGTACTGAACATCTCCTGTACTGAACATCTCCTGTACTGAACATCTCCTCTGATGAACATCTCCTGTACTGAACATCTGTACTGAACATCTCCTCTGATGAATATCTCCTGTACTGAACATGTTATGTACTGAACATCTACTCTGATGAACATCTCCTGTACTGAACATCTACTCTGATGAACATCTCCTGTACTGAACATCTCCTATGTTAAATAACATGTTTTATTTGAACACAGTGTAACACGGGAATAATCTAACCAGCGATTTGCTGTTGTTAGCGTAAATGAATCAACACCTTCTCTTCTGACCAATCAGAAATGAGCGCTCAGGTTGTATAATATGCTTGTATTTAATCAGCGTATAAATTCCGAAGTAACGTTTCCTGTTCTGTCTCACCACAGAGGCACCTTCATCGAGTTCCGTAACGGCATGCTGAACATCTCGCCAATCGGACGCAGCTGCTCGCTGGAGGAGCGAATCGAATTCGCTGAAATCGATAAGGTACACGTGAAAGAAGAAAAACCTTTCCTCATGCGCTTCACCATTTTCAGTAGCGTCCGTTTGGACCCGTGTTCATTTTCTGCAACAGATTAAGATATCAGAATTTAAGCTCGCTTTATTTACGTAGCATTATATCACGAAATTAAATATAAACACTTGGTGTACATCACCGTGGTGTAAAGGTGTCTATACACTAACAATTCTGTCTCTGCTTCAGAAAGAGAAGATCAGGGAGAAGTTTGTGGCTGCACTGCAGAAGGAGTTTGCAGGCAAAGGGCTCAGGTTCACTCGAGGTGAACACACACACATGCACACACATTACACATGTCACTGTGCTCTAACACTGAGGTTCTTCAGTCCCTCCAGGTTTGGGTGAATATATGATTGTAGAAATGAACACAGAATGAAGCAAGCTCAGTGATCTTCTGAGGAGCTGCTGAGGATCTTGTGATTTTCCAAAATGAATGCAGATTTTCTGTAGATTTGAGTTGTTGTGTGACATCATTACAACATTCAACCACATGTTCAGGGACATGAGCACAGATCTTATTGAAAGTCATTACATATGTGATTTTCACTGTACTTGTGTGATAGAGCAGTAATAGTGCCATAATATAGCAGTAACAGAGCAGTAATAGTGCCATAATATAGCAGTAACAGAGCAGTAATAGTGCCATAATATAGCAGTAACAGAGCAGTAATAGTGCCATAATATAGCAGTAACAGAGCAGTAATAGTGCCATAATATAGCAGTAACAGAGCAGTAATAGTGCCATAATATAGCAGTAACAGAGCAGTAATAGTGCCATAATATAGCAGTAACAGAGCAGTAATAGTGCCATAATATAGCAGTAACAGAGCAGTAATAGTGCCATAATAGAGCAGTAACA
>NC_083462.1:4740240-4795240 GCF_030014155.1 Tachysurus vachellii | reverse complement strand
AGCATTGTATTTGTTTCTTAAAATACTGGATACTCGCCTGATCACGACTCCTTACAGTCAAAGGCTGATGTGGAGCTCTACATAAATAAGCACTTTATTAGTTTCACAACGTTATCGTACTGTAAAAACATCTGGAACATCATACAACGTTATCGTACTGTAAGAACATCTGGAACATCATACAACGTTATCGTACTGTAAGAACATCTGGAACATCATACAACGTTATCGTACTGTAAAAACATCTGGAACATCATACAACGTTATCGTACTGTAAGAACATCTGGAACATCATACAACGTTATCGTACTGTAAGAACATCTGGAACCTTCAACCTAAGTGTCCCAACGTTCTCCCAGGACCATGACATGTCTGACTGTAAAGCCCAAACCATCCAGAACGTATTATATGTTTTATGTTTTGTACCTGAGTGAGATTTTTTTTTAACTAGGAGTCATAACAAAGCCGACGAAGATTCTAATAGGAAAAAACTAAAAAGACTCGTATCTACTTGGTCCTTTATGTATATTATAAACCTTTAAACTGAATGATTCGAGTTGAATTAAATTAATTTTGTGAATAATTATAGAAAAACCCCGACGTAGCGTCAGGAACGAAATATTTTTTATTCATCATAGCTGTGTAGAAAAGTGATCGGAGCAAATCACGAATGGACGCAAGCCCCGCCCACTAATCCTTTTGCAGACACACACCACACACACACACACACACGCTACACCATGTAGTATTGAATTACTGCGCCGCAGAGGTTCTGAGCACACGTGCGATCGATCGTCCGGATACAAACAGAACAACGATGAATAAGGACACAAATGTGTGTATGTTGGTGTTTTATGTTGTAGTTCGGTTTGATTATACACAACTTTGTCGAATCATTCCTGAGGATTTTAACGGAAGGTCCAGAAATGAAATGTTTATGCTGTTAATCATGTTGTTGAAATGTACTCGACATGTTTTAGTGTCTGAAATCTGTTTGGTGTTTACTTTTGCACTGGAGCTACGAGTCTGTTAACGGAATTAATGTAATAATAAAGTGTACGACATCCAGTTTATCTACATTATTACTGCGTGTGTAACAGAAATGATACGAGTTTCATTTAAAATGCGTTTTTACCTCTAAAACTACATGATGCTACTTTTGCTTGAGTAGCTCTGCTGGTTTATAAACGTCTTCGAGCTTTGAATGAGATTTCTGCATTTTCTTGTTATTTAAGCTGTACAGAAATAAATGAGCACATGCTGGATTCCTGTTCTGCCTCGTCTCGTACGTCATTAGTGTAAAATCTTATTCCTGGTGTGATCTGAATCTCTGATGATGATGGTGTACTAATGTGTGCTGCAGGATTGAGGACGTAGTGATTTTATACTGTTCTGTAATAGATTTCATCTCTGTATCAGTGTGAGGTCTTTGCTTGCAGCAGTCGAACTCTCCTGTAATAGGACGTATGAAGAGACGGACGGCGGTTCATGTTTATCAAGCTTCTGAAGCCACTGACCTGGGATCAGTTTGTGTCTGGAGCCGTACCACAGAAATAAACTGATCTCAGGTCAGCGGATTTGATTTGTGTGGTACGTGTTTGTCCTTAACATGATTGCAATGTTGTGATAAATGTTTTTAGCAAACCTTGTGTGTGTGTGTGTGTGTGTGTGTGTATGTGTGTGTGTGTGTGTGTGTGTGTGTGTGTGTGAGAGAGAGAGAGAGAGAGAGAGACAGAGAGAGAGAGAGAGAGACAGAGAGCGAGAGAAAGAGAGAGATAAAGAGAGAGAGAGGAAGAGAGAGAGAGAGAGAAAGGAGAGTGAGAGATAGACACACAGAGAGAGAGAGAGAAAGGAGAGAGAGACAGAGAGAAAGGAAAGAGAGAAAGAGAGAGAGAAAGGAGAGAGAGAGACAGAGACACAGAGAGAAAGGAGAGAGACAGAGAGAAAGAAGAGTGAGAGAGAAAGGAGAGTGAGAGAGAGACAGAGAGAGAGAAAGGAGAGAGAGAGAGAGAGAGAGAGAAAGGAGAGTGAGAGAGAGAGAGAGAGAGAAAGGAGAGAGAGAGAGAGAGACAGAGAAAGGAGAGAGAGAGAGAGAGAGAGAGAGAGAGAGAGAGAGAGAGAGAGAGAGAGAGAAAGGAGAGAGAGAGAGGGAGAGAGAGAGAGAGACAGAGAAAGGAGAGAGAGAGTGTGTATGAGGGTTTTTTCTGCCAATTATATTATATTATAATAATATTTTTTGCCCCAATGAGATGAAACCCAACTGCATGTTAATGTTGTCAGCCTGCAGCATCAGTGACAAAAATAAAAATGAAATAAAAATATCATTTCCTTCATCAGACTTTTCATTTCCATGGTTTTGTGTCTATAATTAAAATACTAACGGGGCAGAAAAGCTGAACTAAACCCAAGACTTCTGTGTGTTCTTTAGTCTTAACATGAGGCTGTTTTTAACACTTGTGTGAGTCAGTTAGTGTTCCAGAGCTTTTACACTCACTCATGTGGACACTGTCACAAACAGGAGGATATAAAAAGTCTACACACCCCTTTTACCACCTTCACTGTGGGCAATTAAAGAGTAGAGAAGTTAAATGAAACAATCAGAAACACATTAAAGCCCTTTCTGATTTTATTACAGCATTCAGTCTCTGCTTAAGAGTCTAGTAGTGGTGTGATGCCTCATTCCATCCCTCCTATCCTCCCCCTCCCTCCATCCATGCTTTCCTCCCTCCATCCTTAGATTCCACCCTAGATCTATCCATCCCTACCTCCATCAAACCCTCCATCCACCCTCCACCTATTTATCAGCCCACCCACCTATCCATCCGCCCATCCATCCATCTGCCCATCCATCCGCTCATCCATCCATCCGCCAATCCATCCATCCGCCTATCCATCAATCCGCCTATCCATCCGCCCATCCACCCATCCATCCATCCGCCTATCCATCCACCCATCCTTCCATCCATCCGCCCATCCATCCATCTATCCACCCATCCATCCGCCCATCCATCCATCCATCCGCCCATCCATCCATCCATCCATCCATCCATCCACCCATCCATCCATCCATCCACCCATCCATCCACACTTCCAACTAGTCGGTTTCCTTTTCCAAGTTCCCTTGTTTGGATGGATGGATGGATGGATCCCTTGGCTGTTCCCTTGTTTGCCACGTTAGCTTTTTGCTAGCAGGTAAAACATAAAACAAGAAGCTTGAACATGCTTTTGTTGTCCACAAACAGCACCTACACGTGTTTTTGTTTTAATTAAACAGCCCTTTTTTGGTCAACGATTACAATCCCGTGTTTAAAAAGAAACGACACATGATGCATTTTCATTAGTTAACAGATCCGTTTAATGTTAGTTAGTTCTTTTTATCACATGTTATAGCAACTAGAAAACAGTTGACCATCACAACAAACTGGTTAATGATTTCTGTTAATAATGTCATGTTACCGTCCTGAACATTTCCTGCTACGATGCGCTGGCACTGGAGACTCCTTCCTTAAACGGTAAATGAACACGTCACCATATCGACAACCCCAGGTTTTTGTTTTACGAGACGCTTTATTAAAAATATTTATTATTAGTCGAAGTTGCGCTACTGTCAGAGCTGCTGATACAGGAAACCAATCGACACTTTCTGACCAATCAGAAGCCACCATCATTCATGTTCGGGTGAAAATCGAGGTGAAATGAGGAAGTGTGTCACAGGAGTGTGACTACTAAAACCTTTCCCTTACTTTTCTGTTAACTCGCACATAAATCACACCTACACCAGCCACAGTGATCTGACCGGAGGTGAAAAATAGAATCTAAACTAACCGAGTTGTCGGTCGAGTATAAAAACATGATCAAATGAAATAAATACAAAACGACGAGGCGTAGAAAAGATGCATAGAAATTTTGTTGGAGGACGTGACTACGTGCGGCGGCAGATTTAATTAGACGTGATCGACTGAAGCGTTTCTAACGTGAGCTACTTTCACCGCCGAGGTTCTACCACCTGGTGAATTAACTACGGTTTTATAACATTAGTATGAGACGTTTTAGGACTTTGATCGCAGTAGAAATGTGATGAGATCTGATGTTTACCCTGAATCGCTCCCGCTGGAACTCTGGAGCTCGTCTCAGCTTGGCAGTACGCTATCAGTTTGGGTGTCAAGTTTTAAGTGCAATATGACTATCGGTTTCCAGCGTCGTCTGCGACGGAATTCAGAGCGGCAGCTCCACCCACCCCAGACCAAAAAAAAATGCAAACAAATAAATAAATAAACAAACATTAAACAAAGAAAAGGCCAACACTTATGAGAAAGGATTCGATCACATGACTTCAGGAAGTCCTGAGTCATTACTTTGTCTTTCACAGTTTTTTTAGTTTGACGACGATTCCCTTCTGTCCGAGGTTTACTTCTTTCCGTTTGCGTGCGTCTGTCGGGAAGAAACTGGATCTCTTTTACATTCCTGTGTCCATCTTTTCTGCTCTCTTCCTCTCTCTCTGCTTCCTGTTGCTGCTTTTAAACTATGAAATCGTATTTCTTACCTTTTTGATTTCCGTCTCCCTCTTTGTTTCGTTCTCTTTTGCTTTTCTTTCGCACTTTACTGAAACTCAACTACATGATTACATTCCTTCTCCTTCCTCACCTCCATCCTTCTCCACACTGTGTTCACCTGCATTGTTCCTACTTTAGAAAAGAAAAAAAAGGAAAGAAAAAGAAAGACCTCCCCGATTCAGCCCCAGTCCAGGCCAAAGCCAGCAGGTCTCGGTGGAGCCTAGGAGCTGATGATCTTGCCGGACCAGGTCTCGTGCTTCGTTCCAGGGTTCAGATGTGTGATGATCACCTCCACGGCCTGCACCTTCTGGTTCTTGGGCGGGATGGGACACACTTTATACGTCATCTCGTCACCCTCCGCAGGAACGTACTCGCCCTCGATGCTGCACGGGAGAAAAAAAAAGTTTGTTCATTCTCTGAGAGAAGCTACTACAAAAACAGCGACTAATCTTCAGCGACTGGAGGCAGAGACATCATTAGCAACACAAAGTGGGCGGAGCTAGAAACTAGAAACACAATTACAAGCTTGAACTGTTTCATTTACCCAAAATAAACCATGACTTGTGTCTTAATTAGCTAACCGACACACATTAGCCCGATTGTTCATTCACTCACTCATTCATCTTCTACCGCTTATCTGAACTACCTCGGGTCACGGGGAGCCTGTGCCTATCTCAGGCGTCATCGGGCATCAAGGCAGGATACACCCTGGACGGAGTGCCAACACATCACAGGACACACACACACTCTCATTCACTCACGCAATCACACACTACGGACAATTTTCCAGAGATGCCAATCAACCTACCATGCATGTCTTTGGACCGGGGGAGGAAACCGGAGTACCCGGAGGAAACCCCCAGGGCACAGGGAGAACATGCAAACTCCACACACACAAGGTGGAGGCGGGAATCGAACCCCGACCCTGGAGGTGTGAGGTGAACGTGCTAACCACTAAGACACCGTGCTCCCAGCCCGATTGTTATGCAGTGCTAATGTTTGTGGGTTTCGCATTAGCCTGGAGCTACGAGTGAAACGATGGCGACTGGAGCACAGCGAGTGATCAGTACCGGTGTGAGTGTAGCGTGAGTCAGGGGTATAACATCATAAAAAATATAACAAATCACACTCACTGCTTCAATATGCATTGTCACCTGAATTTAATAAACTAACAACATTTTTATTTTCATGCACCGGTGCTTAGTGTGACATCAGCAAGTCTCTTCCTGTCTAATGAGGATCTTGTCCCTTTTATTACAGTCTCCTTTATGTCCTTACGTTAGTACGTGTATTCATTAGTATTCAGATGTTTGTTTGGTTTCACTCTCTTGTTTTAGGTTTTAATCTCCTGTCAGAAGCGACTTCAGTTGATCAGCGGATGATTACCAGAGCTGTGGACTCACTCTGAGATATGGACGAAGATGTCTTCTCCACCGTTAGCAGGTTTGATGTATCCATGACCCTGTGACCTCGAGAAGTTCTTACACACACCCTTATACATAGGACCTGAGTTTGCCCGCACCGTGCTGGAGACGGAAGAGAAGAAGAAAACAGAAATACAGTAAGTCTGTTTAGACAGCATACACACACACACACACACAAACACACACACAGCCAGTATCGACGCACACAATACCACACACAAAGCAACCAGCAGATACTGTATCTAATGTAAATGTACTACTCTAAATAATCTCTTCTCATTCACGTAAAAGTCGTCACGTCTGCCCCAGATCCTGTCCTTGTTAACTCTTCACGCTCCCAGTTTGCCCTACAGGACACGGGACACAGGACACGCCCGATTTCTAGCACTGTTTTAAGCTGATGTGATCGAAACAAAAGCTGTTGTTTTTAAAAAGATCATTGGGACAATAACTTAATATTAATCTGTAAAATAACCTTCAGGTAAATAAGCACTTTGACGGTGTAGCATGAAGCAGTTTTTAACACTGCTTAGTGTTCAATCCATTACTTTATTGTATAATAATGTATCATAATGTTTCATGTTTCCCCTCCTCTTTATCCCCTCTTTTATTTTATAAAAATAAAATCCTCTAATTACTAAATAAACTACTGGGGACATAAATCACATGTTTTGGCATATTATAATTTTTAGGATTTGCCATTTCTTTTGAGAACTCAGCTGGTGTCAATGAGTGTGTGTGTGTGTGTGTGTGTGTGTGATTCAGCTCCTTACGCAGAGTAAGTGCGGGTGCGCTTGGTGGGCAGAGGGCTGGGCAGATCCCCTGCTTTCTCCCACACACGGCTGCCTTCCCTCATGAAGGGGAAGGAGACGGATTGAGACCCAGAGCTCGGAGAGCGCAGCGACGCCTCGTTCAGCTCCGGTTCCGCCATAACTCCAAATGTGTGTGTGTGTGTGTGTGTTTTCACCACTGAGCTGGTTAGACCTGGGTGATGCTGGAGTCTCTGAGGATCGGTCACAGCTGGCCAGGTGTGTATGATGGCAGACCAGCTGAATAGAGATGGAAGTTACACACACACACACAAATCCTGGCAGAAATCCTGCAACACACACACACACACACACACACACACACACACACACAAGGAAGGGTGAGAGAGAAAGAAACAGAGATGAGATCCAGTTACAATAATTAAATACATAATAGCAGTATCACTTGTCAGCCCTCACACGCTGTAGGATTTAAGGAATTGTTCGAGACGATAGTTTTATAGAGAATTCAGATGATTTGAAAATATGTTTGTCTGATGCTTTTTAACATGAACGCAGGGTAAATTAGTCACACACTAGTGTACATCGCTGAGCAGCTGAAGCCTGGTTAGCCTCAGGTTAGCCTCAGAATAGCCTCGTTGTAGCACAGCCTGTTCAGTTCATGCAGGCAGCTTGTGTTTGTGTGGGACAGGGAGGAAAAAAACTTTGTTGTTGGCGGCATAAACAAAGCCGCAGTGTGTGCCACAGTACTCTGGTGTGTTTACATGCAGGCCGCCTCGCTCCCACATGAACGCATGGCACAGTGCACAACAGTGGCCATTGTGTCCGGGGACACGGCGAGCGGCGCTTTCAGCAGAGTGGCAACGAAAAACAAGACAGACCTGAAGGATTTCTCCTGTCCTTTATCTCCTGTCCTTTATCTCCTGTCCTTTATCTCCTGTCCTTTACCTTTTCAAAATCAGAGCTTCTCTACAGAAGGGCCAGATGAGCAAGAGCAGGGAAACCCTGAGAGAGCGGTGTGCTAGGCTGCGTCCCAAATACTAGTATAATAATAGCAACCTAGTAGCCTTAATATTGGAGCTCTCGATCTTGTGGAAGTCGTCTTCCCTCTCGTCACCTCTCAAAAACATGCCGCGGGGCAGACGAGGCGATTAACAGCGTGAGCCGCATCGACACGCCTCGTAAGTGCTAATAAGCAGGTTGGAATGAAAAACATGGCCATTTCCATGTTTGTTTGTTTTTTGTAAGCAAAAATTTGAGTTTTTCGAAAGCTTTTCGATAATGTTGTAGTGTGTCCAGAAAAAAACCCCAAAGATATTCAAAGAAACAATGATGTGTTTTAGTCACACGATGCAGACCACTGAAAACAAACTACGTGTTTGTCACAACAGACCACAGCAGACGGAAAATAACGTTTATACGCATAAACGCAGAGCAGTTTAAAGTGAGAAGGTTTAATGTGGCAAATAATAACTCATTTGAAGTTAAGAAGAACTGTTGTTTCTTCTTCATGCTCAATGCTCCTGGGACAGACTCTGAAATCCACCATGACTCTGACCAGGATAAAGACTGAATAAAGAACAAGGCAATCTGAAGACAGACGTTTCAGGACGCAGGATCTTCAGGTCACTCCGGATAAAAGCGTCCGCAGATATAAAACGCTTCACGGTGTGCCGTTAACATCCTGATTATAAACCTTTAACGCTTTCGTTTTAAAACATTTCGTGTGGTGGGATCACACGCAGTGTCAGTGCAGTGACACACTGCTAAACCTCCTGTCCAAGGTTACAACACACAGGAGTCTGACGTCTCTACCAGCAGCTGGTGAAATACTGGCAGTGTTCTGACGTCAATGAAGTGAGAGAGATAAAAGTCACGACCTGGCTTGCTGTAGTAAATCCTAATAATACATCACGTATATACGTGTGTATGTGTACGTGCACACACACACACACACACACACACACACACACACACACACACACACCTCACCAGACATTCATTATGTTTAATAACACAGCACAAACACATGATAATGAGCAACCACCATAACAAATTACTGCACTTTTAGTCGTGTATAATATAATAAACATTTCAAAATCTTATTTTTTTGCTTGTATATCAAGTGACGTTTGTAGTTTCTCTAGAAATCTGAGGGGCGTTTAGCTTAGCATCATCAGTGCTTAGTTTAGCATCATCAGTGCTTAGTTTAGCATCATCAGTGCTTAGTTTAGCATCATCAGTGCTTAGTTTAGCATCATCAGTGCTTAGTTTAGCAACATCAGCGCGTAGTTTAGCATCATCAGTGCTTAGTTTAGCAACATCAGTGCTTAGTTTAGCATCATCAGCGCTTATCTTAGCATCATCAGGTGTTTAGCTTAGCATCATCAGCTGTTTAGCTTAGCATCATCAGCTGTTTAGCTTAGCATCATCAGCTGTATAGCTTAGCATCATCAGCTGTATAGCTTAGCATTATCAGCTGTTTAATTTAGCATCATCAGCTTTTTAGCTTAGCATCATCAGCTGTTTAACTTAGCATCATTAGAGTTTAGCTTAGCATCATCAGCTCTTAGCTTAGCATCATCAGGTGTTTAGATTAGCATCATCAGGTGTTTAGCTTAGCATCATCAGCTGTTTAGCTTAGCATCATCAGCTGTTTAGCTTAGCATCATCAGCTGTATAGCTTAGCATTATCAGCTGTTTAATTTAGTATCATCAGCTTTTTAACTTAGCATCATCAGCTGTATAGCTTAGCATCATCAGCGCTTAGCTTAGCATCATCAGGTGTTTAGCTTAGCATCATCAGCTGTTTAGCTTAGCATCATCATTTGTATAGCTTTGCATCATCAGGTGTTTAGCTTAGCATCATCAGCGCTTAGCTTAGCATCATCAGGTGTTTAGCTTAGCATCATCAGCTATTTAGCTTAGCATCATCAGGTGTTTAGCTTAGCATCATCAGCTGTTTAGCTTAGCATCATCAGCTGTTTAGCTTAGCATCATCAGCTGTTTAGCTTAGCATCATCAGCTGTATAGCTTAGCATTATCAGCTGTTTAATTTAGCACCAGCTTTTTAGCTTAGCATCATTAGCGCTTAGCTTAGCATCATCAGCTGTTTAACTTAGCATCATTAGCGTTTAGCTTAGCATCATCAGCTGTTTAGCTTAGCATCATTAGCGTTTAGCTTAGCATCATCAGCTGTTTAACTTAGCATCATTAGCGTTTAGCTTAGCATCATCAGCTGTTTTCCAGAATGTTCGGTCGCTAAAGGGGGAAAAAACGGCGATATTTATCTGAAGTCGTAAGAAAAATGACATCAGTTCGAGCTTTTAGTCATTTTCAAGCTCTCCGGTCTCATCTATTCAACACGACAGAAGGGAAAATATCGAAGGAAACCGAAAAGAAATATCTTTTATTTGTAACGAATTAACATAAGTGTATTAACATAAGTGTATTAACATAACATAAGTGTATTAACATAACATAAGTGTATTAACATAACATTAGTGTATTAACATAACATTAGTGTACTTACGCTTTTATTAAGGTGCCGCTCACTGAGCTGTGAATCGAGCTGCTTGACTCACAGGTCTTCTTACACTCACACACGGTTATATAATATTAACTCAACTCAACTGTGGGTGTGTGTGTGTGTGTGTGTGTGTGTGTGTGTGTGTGTGTGTGTGTGTGTTTACGCGTGTGTGTGCTCCCGTGACGATGCGCGAGGCAAAGGGCTGCGTCCCAAATCGCATACACAGACTGATAGTCGATTCGATTCCAAAAATGATTCGATTCTTTTATTTTATGCGCTTGGGCTTTGGGAGTCGATTCCACACGGCGAATTTGATCCGGCTCTTCTGTACACCATACAGACAAACCCTGATCATCACACCCATATGTGGTTCTTCTACAAAACTGTTTATCCCACAGATACAAACAGAAACAGATGATTGTATAGAATGTGTTTGTATGCTTTAGTAATTCCAAGTTTACAAGATTTGGTGTGTTATGGTTGGAGTGGAACTCCAGTGTCTTATTAATTATTACCAGTTTATTAATGAGTGCGAGAATAAACACATTATTTGAGGCACAAACACAGCATCAGATCAAGAAAATAAATTTTTGCTTTATTTTGTATCAGCAACTCATTGACACAGTAAATAATCAACACGCAACTGACATCATGTGAATATTAAAGCAAAATAAATATTATTTTTCCACGCAGTAAGATGCACACCAGCTGGAGACAGCTGATACCAAATGACTGAAACAAAATGACATTAACGCACCGTTTTGAAAAGGAGGCTGTACGTTTTTCCGAGACAGAGCAGAAGGACTCAGGAACGCAATAAAACGGAAAAAACAAAAATCCAATGCAGGTTGCAAACGTCAATACAAACTGAATTCAGAGTCGAGGAGCACCGGAGAGACGCCGTAGCGCCGGCGAACGCAGCGTCCGTCGTTTAAGACGTCGGTCTAGCGGAGCTGGAAAGACAGGAACGCTGAGCTTTATCTAGCTGTTCCACCATGACAGCAGACCCAGTCCTGGCTCACTGATGGAAGCCTGTGCAAGTAAAGAAGATTTTATTACAATTTAATTACAGTGCGCTCAGATAAACTGCAGGAGCAGGATTCGTACAGGAGAACACACAAACAAACATTCGCTGCGTTCTGAGCTACATCCAGTATTACTAACTCAACTAGAACTGGGGTTTTTTTTGGTAGGAAGGAACAAGCTATCAGACTAAAAAACGCTTTAATATGATCCTGAGATTTGGAGCTAATGAGACACACGTGCAACAGCGGTTTAACTCGATATGGCGAAGAGGCTCTTTAGTCGTCTCAGATTGTTTACAGCTGACACCTCCGCTTGGGACTAAAACCGGTACTTAACATTCTGAGCTCGCTGATACTGACTGGATGTTGATGCGGTGTGCACATCATGTGTTGATCAAGTCCCCCAGCGAGATTACACACAAAGAACGAGGCAGCTCGAGAAACATGGCTGTATGATGTGAGCAAATAAAGAGAGAAAATGTTTGAAAAATAGAGTACAGTGTGCAGCAATATCAGTGAGACCTGAACCCCTGTGTGCGCGTGTGTGTGTGCACGTGCGCACGTGTGTGCGTGCGTTTCTTCTCACCATCAGCGTGTACGGAGACTCTTTTTTCTGTGTCCCCTCGTCCGTATCGGTTGTAGGTGCTGTGCCGGCCGTTTTAGCAGGAGCCTCAGGCTCTTTGGTGGGCCCAGTGGGTGATGTATCTAGGAAGAACTCGTCCACGACCCGGAAGCGGATCTCCTCTCCCTGGTCCATGTAGAGGTCATGAGCTCCTTCGTCCGTCTCGTACTCCCACACCCAAACCTGCTCGGCTTCGTCACTACACCCCAGGTGTCAAGGAGCAAAACGCTAACAGCTGCCTGCTATTAACTTCAACACCACTGTCACTGATTAGATATTATTTACCCATAATGCACCACACACACATTGTTACTGTGTTAGCTTCATTCATTATATACACAACACGTGCGTGACTGAAGGAGGATACAACTTAGCAGGCTGCTGTAAGGACTCGGGTGGGATTAGGATGTCGTCGAAGAATCCGAGGCTGACTGTCTCACACACGCACACACACACACACGCACAGGATTTGTTAACATTTTTATCCCTGAGGAATAACAATAAATCCACGATATTCACAAGAAATAAGAAGAGGATGAGCAGAAGGATCGGGTGCCAAAACTTTATCCACATCTAAATTTAATCAGCAATACGAATGAGAGGAGTCGCTGTATGTGATGTGGCATGAAATGTTTGATCTTGTTCAAGCATGATGGAGAAACCATATCTATCATTTAAAACCACCAGACAGAATTATTCCTGGTTCAGCTATTAAAGCAACCTGCTGTGTTCTAACTAAACTCACTAGCCTTC
This sequence comes from Tachysurus vachellii, assembly GCF_030014155.1. NCBI lineage: Eukaryota > Metazoa > Chordata > Actinopteri > Siluriformes > Bagridae > Tachysurus > Tachysurus vachellii. Next base: position 4,782,564 of record NC_083462.1, on the reverse strand, counting down.
AGCATACAAAACTGTCCAGGTAGAAAAAGAGGAGAAGAAAGTGGTGTGTGTGTGTGTTTGGTGTGTTTTTTCTGGATAATCTCACCATAAACTCCTTCCTGACTGCAGTATTTGATCTTCCCGACCAGAACCTCATCCAAGAACGGGTGAAACACCACATACCTGAAGTGTACTGTCAGAGGGAGACACACAAAAAAAAATATATAGTTATTTCATGACTTAAATAAACAAAAGCCTTCAGTGTTAAACTTTGTTATCTGTTTTTAACGGTTCCTCGAGTTCGTGTCAGTCTTCTCTTTCTGACAGAGAAAATAATGAGACCGGAGTTCTGTCTCATATCCAAACTCTGAGACCTGGACGAAAGCGTTAAAGGTTCGTTCACCAAACCGACCGATGAAGATGGAGTACCTTTAGTGTGTGAGGCTCCGTCCCCGGGAAATATGTAAGAATCCTCCAGCTTAGTGATGTCATACAGGCAGATGCACAAGCCAACGTTATACACGACCTGGATAAAGAGGAGACATACACAAGCATTACAAACACAAGCAAAGCAACAGCTTCATTTAGAAAACAATAAAACACCTGATGCTTCTACAGCTACAGGAGAGCCGCTGAGTTCTTAATCCTGATTGGTCAGAAAGGTGTGGATTAGATTTCTAGAGCAGCAGCTTGGATAGAATTTCAGGTTTATATGAATGTGCTCACTCTAATACATCATCTGTACTTTATTCACAATAGTCATGTATAGTTTTAGACTTTCTATATTTTGCCCTTTGCTTTACAGAAAAGCTTTTCACTTGTCCTACCCGTAAATGTCCTACCGTGCACGATTGTGTGTGTGACAAATCAGCACTTTGTAACACTTAGAGGACTTAAAGGACACATGTGAAGGTGCTGGATCAGACCGATCAGACCGATCAGACCGGAGCTGAGGATCAGACCGGCGCATTACTCTGACCTTGTTAGCCAGTTTCTTGTTGAGCTCCTCCGCGATGGCATCGTTCAGCTGCCGATGGAAATTCCACGGAGGAATCCGTACGGTGTCGATCATCTCAACCAGCACGAACATCCTTGAAGCTCTGCACACACATTCACACGTTAGAGACACCAATAACCCATAATAATAACAACACCACCAATAAAATCCCACCTGATGGACTTTAGCAGTTCTGTTCACAACCTGCTATCTACAGAAGTGCACACACACTATCAAATTAAAGGTTTATACACACACTATGTAGTGCACTACACATCTAATAGAACAAACATTTGGGAAACAGACACAATATTTAGCTTTCAAACAAACCAAAACTAATAAACACAACACAAACAAATAGAAGGCTTCTTACACAATAACTTGTGTAAATAATACAAACAAACAAACACCATAACGTGTGTAAATAAACACAAATAAACACCATAACGTGTGTAAATAAACACAAATAAACACCATAACGTGTGTAAATAACACTAACATTATAACGTGTGTAAATAACACTAACACCATAACGTGTGTAAATAACACTAACACCATAACGTGTGTAAATAACACAAATAAACACCATAACGTGTGTAAATAACACAAATAAACACTATAACGTGTGTAAATAACACAAATAAACACCATAACGTGTGTAAATAACACAAATAAACACTATAACGTGTGTAAATAACACAAATAAACACCATAACGTGTGTAAATAACACTAACATTATAACGTGTGTAAATAACACTAACATTATAACGTGTGTAAATAACACTAACATTATAACGTGTGTAAATAACACTAACATTATAACGTGTGTAAATAACACTAACATTATAACGTGTGTAAATAACACTAACATTATAACGTGTGTAAATAACACTAACATTATAACGTGTGTAAATAACACTAACATTATAACGTGTGTAAATAACACAAATAAACACTATAACGTGTGTAAATAACACTAACATTATAACGTGTGTAAATAACACTAACATTATAACGTGTGTAAATAACACTAACATTATAACGTGTGTAAATAACACTAACATTATAACGTGTGTAAATAACACTAACATTATAACGTGTGTAAATAACACTAACATTATAACGTGTGTAAATAACACTAACATTATAACGTGTGTAAATAACACTAACATTATAACGTGTGTAAATAACACAAATAAACACCATAACGTGTGTAAATAACACAAATAAACACTATAACGTGTGTAAATAACACTAACATTATAACGTGTGTAAATAACACTAACATTATAACGTGTGTAAATAACACTAACATTATAACGTGTGTAAATAACACTAACATTATAACGTGTGTAAATAACACTAACATTATAACGTGTGTAAATAACACTAACATTATAACGTGTGTAAATAACACTAACATTATAACGTGTGTAAATAACACTAACATTATAACGTGTGTAAATAACACAAATAAACACCATAACGTGTGTAAATAACACAAACATTATAACGTGTGTAAATAACACAAATAAACACCATAACGTGTGTAAATAACACAAATAAACACCATAACGTGTGTAAATAACACAAATAAACACCATAACGTGTAAATGCTAACAACAGACATGCTAATAAAGTTAGATAACAAGTTAAACACTTTCCTTTTCACCCACCGTTTTTCTACTTATTTAGAGAAGACACGTCACTTTAATCCAAGTTGTTTCTGATCTACATCGCGTTGTAACTGTGTTTATTACACGTTAAAGAGCCCTTATATCACAGCGCTGCCATACTGAGCCGTAAAGGAGGGGGGACGGAAAGCCGCACATGTCGTGCTGTGGTAGAATTACGACAGTGATCGGCGATTTACGGCAATGAGAGCCTGGTCGTCATGACAACATCATTGAGCCCTCTGTAGGGGTGTTTTTTTTTGTTTGTTTGTTTTTTATTAAAAAAATTTAATACCACGATTTATAAGTAATTTAGAGATAAAAAATAGTGTAAACAAAGAGAATACTAGGTGTGTAATTGTGTATCTGTACTTGTGTTTACATACTGAACACCACACAACTCTACCTACAGCATGGCTTAAGTCATATACTCCTTATTTATAGATATAGTTTGACCCTAAAATTGTATATTTGACATCAAACATATTTTATGTACTGACTGCTTTGCCTTTTTTCCATTCTCAGTACTACAAACTTTAATTTCAGTGCTCCAGCTTATTAAATAAGGCTAATATTTGTGTTAAGTTCTTCCAGTTAACCTTAAACTCCACGCCACGTCTTCATGGAGCTCTGGGGCATCATCATGCTGGAACTGAGACATTTTATACAATTGTGTGCTCCAGTCTCGGATGCGATGGTCGGGGGTGCATATACTTTTGTTCACACTATCTAAAGGCTAACTCATTAAATGTTAATGGCCGTAAACCCACGTTTATTTGCTGGTTATAATTTTAAACCTAAAACGACATGAAACAATCAGAAACCTTACATGAAGTTGCATGAGATTTTATTTACAATTAATAAAATAAAATTGAACACTTTTTTAATTCATGTCTGTACCAGGGATAAAACCGCATCCTACAAAATAATACAAAATCACCATTAAACCCAGAAGAGAAAGATGAGGTGGATGTTAACAGATTAACGAATAATAAATAACAGACCGTCAGAGTCTCATGCGCTCAGGATCGTACAGTAACGTTTCAGACACGATCACAAGCTACTTATACAAAAGTGCAGCATCACTGGGAGACGTTTCCACGTGTCTGAATCTGTAGTTAAACGAGTCTTTGTGTGTGCCCAAAAGCCGACGCCGTACTTGGCTGCAGATGTAGGCAGAAAGCATCCATTTCACCCTTGGCATCCATTGCTCCATCACTCCATCACTCCATCCATCCATCCAGACATCCATCCATTGCTCAATCCTCATTATATCCAGCCTTCATTCCATGCATCTATCCAACCATATGTTCATCAGTCTATCCATTCATCCATCCATCCTTTGGTGAATCAACCCAGATATCCATCCATCCATCCATCCATTAGCCCATCTATCCAGACATCCATCAATCAATCAATCCATCCATCCAGACACCCATTGCTACATCCATCCATCCATCCATCACTCTATCTATCCACCCTTGGCATCCATTGCTCCATCACTCCATCCATACAGACATCCATCCATTGCTCCACCCTCATTATATCCAGCCTTCATTCCATGCATCTATCCAACCATCTGTTCATCAGTCTATCCATTCATCCATCCATCCTTTGGTGAATCAACCCAGATATCCATCCATCCATCCATCCATCCATCCATCCATCCATTAGCCCATCTATCCAGACATCCATCAATCAATTCATCCATCCAGACACCCATCGCTACATCCATCCAACCATCTGTTCATCAGTCTATCCATTCATCCATACATCAGCCCATCTATCCAGACATCCATCAATCAATCCATCCATCCAGAAATCCATCCATCCAGACACCCATCGCTACATCCATCCATCCATCACTCTATCTATCCACCCTTGGCATCCATTGCTCCATCACTCCATCCATCCATCCATCCATCCAGACATCCATCCATTGCTCCACCCTCATTATATCCAGACCTTCATTCCATGCATCTATCCAACCATCTGTTCATCAGTCTATCCATTCATCCATTCATCCTTTGGTGAATCAACCCAGATATCCATCCATCCATTAGCCCATCTATCCAGACATCCATCATCAATCCATCCATCCATCCATCACTCTATCTATCCACCCTTGGCATCCATTGCTCCATCACTCCATCCGTCCATCCAGACATCCAGACATCCATCCATTCATCACTCCATCCATCTAATTAACATGTTCTGTTACGACATTAAAATGAGCTGGTAACAGAGTGTTAAAGCTCTATAATACAGATGTGACTTAACGGCTGGAGTCGTGTGTTAACGTTCCATCACTTTAAACAGTGTGTAAAAACTGAAGATTAAACTTTCTGCCCTAGAATTAAGAACTAAATTGGGGTCATGCTGTTTTAGGGAAACAATCCACTTCAGGGTGGTGTGATGAAGCAGAGATAACGTTACCGTGCTCAGGTTCGGACTTTGACACTGAACTGTGTGTCCTGTATTAGTTTTGTGATTATCTTTGTATTGCTTCAGCTTTGGAAATGAATCCAAACGAATCTCTTTTATTTCTCTCCCTTTCTTCTCTCTCTCTCTCTGGCGTTTAAGTGTAAACTCTCACCATTAATCCCATATCCTGTGCTTTCCTCCTGCCATCCTTCTGTCTGTTCTTCTGTTTCTCTGCACCATTGACTTCACTCCTCTCAGCAGGTCTTACATCTCATTGCATCAGTGGAGTTAAAGTTCCATCTCTCCCTCCTCTATAAACACACAGGATATTCCCTCTGAGACTCCGGAGCAGCTTCATGTTCACCAGCTGAATCCATAACGCACTCCATGACCCCGATGTGGACCAGTTACAGCATCTGAAAATCGCACCTACCAGAAACACCTCTAACATCCCGATCACGCAGACGATCACACGATCCCCAGCTTTAAAACGTGTCACTGTCTTTATTTCTAACTAGATTACAGAAATATCACATTATTATTATTCTCACATTTACAGCATTTAGCAGACACTGTTATCCAGAGTGACTTACATTGTCTTATTTCAGTTTATACACCTGAGCAATTGAGGGTTAAGGGCCTTGCTCAGGGGCCCTGCAGTGGCAACTTGGTGGACCTGGGATTCGAACCAATGACCTTCCGATCAGTAGTCAAACACCTTAACCACCGAGCTACCACATCCCACATTTACGACTAAAGGATCAGTGATCGGTTCCTGCTACGACGTTGTCCATCCATCCATCTTCTACTGCTTATCCGGGGCCGGGTCGCGGGGGCAGCAGTCTGAGCAGGGACACCCAGACTTCCCTCTCCCCAGACACTTCCTCCAGCTCCTCCGGGGGAATACCGAGGTGTTCCCAGGCCAGCCGAGAGACATAGTCCCTCCAGCGTGTCCTAGGTCTTCCCCGGGGCCTCCTCCCGGTTGGACATGCCCGGAAAACCTCCCCAGGGAGGCGTCCAGGAGGCATCCAGAACAGATGCCCGAGCCACCTCAGCTGACTCCTCTCGATGTGGAGGAGCAGCGGCTCTACTCTGAGCTCCTCCCGAGTGACCGAGCTCCTCACCTTGTCTCTAAGGGAGCGCCCAGCCACCCTGCGGAGGAAACTCATTTCAGCCGCCTGTATCCGGGATCTTGTCCTTTCGGTCATGACCCAAAGCTCATGACCATAGGTGAGGGTAGGAACGTAGATCGACTGGTAAATAGAGAGCTTCAACTTGCGGCTCAGCTCTTTCTTCACCACAACAGACCGGTATATCGACTGCATCACTGCAGAAGATACACCGATCCGCCTGTCCTACGACGTTGTAAATATAGGAAGTGCCGTGTTCTGCGTCGTTAATTACAGTCTTTCAGGGTTTTTTCCCATGTTATACAAATTAAATTTAAATAAAATCAAATTGACTGTTACATAAATGATAGGTCATGCAGTTAGGGCACTAATTAGCACACCTACATGTTGTGGAACAGCCATGAAACAAGTTACAAGTATGTTTTTATATAGCAGCTCTCTCAGCTGGTATAAAGCTTTTAAACTCCTTGTTTTACGTCTCCTTACAGCAAACCTCGGCATCTGAACCGTTCAACACCATCCTGACCAATCAGAATCCAGAATTCTACAGCGGTGTGGCGTTGTAATAGTGACGATGACAATGATGTACTATTGACTATAAGTCACGAATCTAAATCAGCACTGTTTGGAAAGTTAATTATGATTGTATTAAAGTTTACAATGAATGCAAATATTTGTGGAAAACTCCTGTGTGAAGCTGATCCACAACTTTACTGTGGCCCACTTTGGCCCTCTGCCAAGATCTGCCTCTGGCACATCTTTTATTTATTGATTCTGCTGATTCTAACGAAACCATCAATATAATGTTTCAAGGAAATTGTACTTTTCAATGATTTTCCCAAGACTTCCAGGATCACAGGAGCAATTATGACTTTAAAAGGAGACAATAATAACACAGCGTAGCGTGAACGCAAGGTGTTAGGACACTGTGTGAGTGACGGGGAGTGTGAGTGATTGTGCAGTCCATGTTGATATAACTCTCGGGTTACTGACCTTTTCTGCACAATGCTGATGTTGCTCAGCAGTGTCTTGTAGTTGACGAAGGAACCGGGCTCAAATTAGCTCATCGCCACTTTTGATTTGGAGCCGAGAGGAGACATGAAGCTGTCGGGCTGTGTCACCTAGGACAAGCTACACACACAACACACACACACACACACACAATAATCTATGTATTTGTAATAGCCAGAATTTAATCAGTAAGGACACTTTTCTTAAAATACAATAAACTAATCCCGATATATATATATGTATACACACACACATAGAGAGGGGGGGTAGATAGAGAGAGAGAGAGAGAGAGAGAGAGAGAGAGAGAGAGAGAGAGAGAGAGAGAGTTGAAATGTCATCCCAGACTCTTACTTAATTACAGAACAGATTCACTTTAATACTGAATCTTTATTACAGAGACACGTGTTTAAACACGTTTATATACAGGATTAACGGACTGACAATCCCGCCTCCTGCCCTGCGATTGGCTCTCTGATAACGACTGTCAGCCAATCACCACCTAGATCTCTAATATAATTAGAGCGGAAAAACGAGACTAGTCTGAATACGGGTGGGAACTGAATAGAGAAGGACGACCTGAGATGAAAAATATTTGAATTCTCCAACCCCAGAACATGATTTTAGTGAATTACAACAGCAGCTGTTATTCCCTCTGATGACGTTTTAAGCTGCTTGCTCGTATCAATGTGTGAGAATTATTAAATAGACTTTAAAGCCGTAACTTACCCTTAATCGACAAACAGATAAACAGTAGGACGCCATTTTGTTTGTTGATAAAGACGTCGCTGAATTATGGCGTCATTTCTGCGACTTTATACAATGCATTATTTAACACACAATGATACCTATATTGATCTTATAGAATAATTTAAACTAATGTTTTTAAATGACATTTATTATGTTGTTTCAAACCTTTTCAAACTATATCATCACCATTTTTAATTATTTAGCATTTAAAAATTGCTCTCTTAACAATAATACAATAATAACATAAAAAGGTAAACAATACATTTACTCATAATAGTGTGATGGATTCAAATAAAATATGCAACAATCATCCATTTTAGTTTTAAAGGAAGTATAAACTCACTACACTACCCATGATGTATAAACTCACTACACTACTCATGGTGTATAAACTCACTACACTACTCATGGTGTATAAACTCACTACACTACCCATGATGTATAAACTCACTACACTACTCATGGTGTATAAACTCACTACACTACTCATGGTGTATAAACTCACTACACTACTCATGGTGTATAAACTCACTACACTACTCATGGTGTATAAACTCACTACACTACTCATAGTGTATAAACTCACTACACTACTCATGATGTATAAACTCACTACACTACTCATGGTGTATAAACTCACTACACTACTCATGGTGTATAAACTCACTACACTACTCATAGTGTATAAACTCACTACACTACCCATGATGTATAAACTCACTACACTACTCATGGTGTATAAACTCACTACACTACTCATGGTGTATAAACTCACTACACTACTCATGGTGTATAAACTCACTACACTACCCATGATGTATAAACTCACTACACTACTCATGGTGTATAAACTCACTACACTACCCATGATGTATAAACTCACTACACTACTCATGGTGTATAAACTCACTACACTACCCATGATGTATAAACTCACTACACTACTCATGGTGTATAAACTCACTACACTACTTATGATGTATAAACTCACTACACTACTCATGGTGTATAAACTCACTACACTACTCATAGTGTATAAACTCACTACACTACCCATGATGTATAAACTCACTGCACTACTCATGGTGTATAAACTCACTACACTACTCATAGTGTATAAACTCACTACACTACCCATGATGTATAAACTCACTACACTACTCATGGTGTATAAACTCACTACACTACCCATGATGTATAAACTCACTACACTACTCATGGTGTATAAACTCACTACACTACTTATGATGTATAAACTCACTACACTACTCATGGTGTATAAACTCACTACACTACCCATGATGTATAAACTCACTACACTACTCATGGTGTATAAACTCACTACACTACTTATGATGTATAAACTCACTACACTACTCATGGTGTATAAACTCACTACACTACTCATGGTGTATAAACTCACTACACTACCCATGATGTATAAACTCAATACACTACTCATGGTGTATAAACTCACTACACTACTCATGGTGTATAAACTCACTACACTACCCATGATGTATAAACTCACTACACTACCCATGATGTATAAACTCACTACACTACCCATGATGTATAAACTCACTACACTACCCATGATGTATAAACTCAATACACTACTCATGGTTTATAAACTCACTACACTACCCATGATGTATAAACTCACTACACTACTCATGGTGTATAAACTCACTACACTACCCCTAAATTCACTACACTACCCATGATGTATAAACTCACTACACTACCCCTAAACTCACTACACTACCCATGATGTATAAACTCACTACACTCACTTACTCACTATATTTACCCATGATGTATAAACTCACTACACTACCCCTAAACTCACTACACTACCCATGATGTATAAACTCACTACACTCACTTACTAAATATATTTACCCATGATGTATAAACTCACTACACTACCCCTAAACTCACTACACTACCCATGATGTATAAACTCACTACACTACCCCTAAACTCACTACACTACCCATGATGTATAAACTCACTACACTACCCCTAAACTCACTACACTACCCATGATGTATAAACTCACTACACTACCCCTAAACTCACTACACTACCCATGATGTATAAACTCACTACACTACCCATGATGTATAAACTCACTACACTACCCCTAAACTCACTACACTACCCATGATGTATAAACTCACTACACTACCCATGATGTATAAACTCACTACACTACCCATGATGTATAAACTCACTACACTACCCCTAAACTCACTACACTACCCATGATGTATAAACTCACTACACTACCCATGATGTATAAACTCACTACACTACCCATGATGTATAAACTCACTACACTACCCCTAAGCTCACTACACTACCCATAATGCATTAGGGCATTTATCCAGGCAGGCTATTGCTCTACAGCCTGACTGCTCACGCTTGTCCAATTAAAGTTGGCTTGTCCTTTTTATTGTCCAATAGAAGTTCTGTTGCTATCACAGCTCATATTTTTAGCTTTGCACACCACAGTGCAGCCTCTCATACAGAAATATCAGCTCGCCATAGAAAGTAGGAGCAACTATACAATACAATACAATACAATACAATATAATATAATAATGATATATCATATAATTATTAACCATGTGGACTTGAATGTAGCTTCTTATGAAACATAATAAAAAATATAAAAATACTTTTATCGTTCTTTATTTAAGAATTAATATGCATTTAAATACTCAAGATCGTTTTGATCTTCAATAACTATTTTTCACATGTTTTAGTACTGTATAATTATTGTTGTTATTTTTATTCATTTTATTCTACTTTTTTGTTTTACCTGTAATATTAAACATAAAACACATACATGAACAATTAAATAAACAAACAAATACACAACAATAAATACACAGAGATAGATAAATAAATAAGGAAGCAAATACATAAATACATAAACAAAAAAAACAAATTTATAAACATGGAAGAAGAAGATGATGATGATGATGATGATGATGATGAAGATGAAGATGAAGATGAAGATGATGATGATGATGATGTAGATGATGATGATGATGATGAAGAAGAAGAAGAAGAATGGATGCAAAAGTACACCGTTTTTTTAACTTTAACTTTAAATGTATTTTTTTATCTATTGCACCATTGTTTATTATCGGTGTTAATAACAACACACATTATTAATGTTAGTCTTATAGTTTGTGTGTTTTATTGGGTTGTGGATTGATACCATAAATGGTTGGTAAAGTAGTTCCGGCCTGGTGACGTCACGGGCTGTAGGCGTGTCCAGGAACGTGGTCAGTATAAATGCGCGAGGTTGACAAACACCAAAGTTTCCGTGAGCCGCTATGGAGCGTCTCCGGCGTCCAAACTAAGCGCTTTATAACCTCCTATTCATGTGCACTTTTATCTTTTTATAAGCTCACTATCTTCTCTTATTTCAGTGCGTGTTTCACAGGAACTGCAGGGATAATAAGATAAAGCATAATAATATTAAACCTAATAATAATAACAATAACAATCACTCTGGTAAGTAAATCTGTTATTTTTTTATTATTATATATAATGACCTTATTATCTACTGCTTATGTCATTAATGTGTCAACTTTGTCTTATAACCGAGTCAATGTTCCCTTATGTGAGTTTTATCTCTGATTTTATTTACATTATTGAATGAATCGATTCATTTCTCTGTCGTCCATTTTAATGTTTGGGGTTTGTATTTAAAGCCAAGGGGATTTTTATATATCAGAAATAAATCTCAGCTTCGTCTAGATGCGTTTTATTCATTATTGTTGAAATAACGCGTGGGTTAATCTTTAAGTGTTGTGTTATTCATTTCTATTTTGTGTGTGTGTGTGTGTGTGTGTGTGTGTGTGTGTGTGTGTGTGTGTGTGTGTGTGTGTGTGTGTGTGTGTTTTATTATATATTAAGTGTTAAACCCTACAGGATTTACATCAGCACCTGTGACACTTGAGATCATTTATGTTCTTTAGAAAATCTCATGTATTTCAAATCAACCACTTCGTGGAAATATCATGATTATAATCTGCTCTTATAGTGAAATTTAAAACGTTTGGTGTTTTCCTTGTGCTTGCATTTTAAAATGGGCATCTTTTTTGCTGTGTGTGTACTGTGTGTGTACTGTGTGTGTACTGTGTGTGTACTGTGTGTGTACTGTGTGTGTACTGTGTGTGTACTGTGTGTGTACTGTGTGTGTACTGTGTGTGTACTGTGTGTGTGTATATACACATACGTATATATGTGTTTATTAGTGTGTGTGTGTGTGTGTATTAATGTGTATATATTATAGTGTGTGTGTGGTTTTTTTTTTTTATATTATAGTATGTATGTGTGTGTGTGTGTGTGTGTGTGTGTGTGTGTGTGTGTGATCTATTATAGTATGCATGTGTATATATTTGTGTGTGTGTGTGTGTGTGTGTGTGTATGTATATATTTGTGTGTGTGTGTGTGAGATCTATTATAGTATGCATGTGTATATATTTGTGTGTGTGTGTGTATGTATGTATATATTTGTGTGTGTGTGTTTCCAGCTGGATAAACAAAGCTAATGTAAACCAAACCCCTGCTGATGGACACTCAATAACACTCCCACCCTCCCACACAGTTTGCCCTCATTTCTGTATGAATATTTCTGACAAAATGAGTGAAGTTGTGCAGGTTAATGTGTGGTATTAAAAACAGGTGAAGTTTGTGTACGTTTCACTCACTTTATTTTGTCAGGGCAGTTTTGCATCGCATGACATTGAGTGACATTGAATATTACAGCTGAGCGTCTTAAAGTCCGAGCTCCTTATAGTTTATTTTCACTACACGTTACAGATCAACACCAATCAGGACACAATAGCTTTATAAACTCAGGGAGGTTTTACAGAAGGAAACGCAGCTCATTTACACCTTTAGCCTGCTAGCAAAGTCTCATGACCTGATCTGACGTCCTGAACACGTGTGGTCACACGACACGCACACGTTTTAACGTTTAAACCTTACACACTGCGGTTTAAAAACATTCAGTCGGTCACTTTGCAGAATTCACCCGAGTCTGTTTTGATAAAGCGGAGGCGGATACGCACGGTTATGACGTCACAGCGCGGGGGCTGATGGGGGATGTAGTTTCAGCAGGAGGCGGCCATCTTGATCAAGTTTTGAGGGTTTTTGTTTTGTTTTCGTTTTTTTTTAATGAAATTCGACCAATCCCATTGACGTAAAGGATAAACGGTGTCCCTGCACTGTGTTATTATTTATTTTATCTGTAAACAAGTGTTGCCAGTGTATTTTACAAAATAATCTACTTATCTAGTGCAGCCTCGCTACAAACCAGCTGCCAAAACACAGGAGGAGTTGTGGTCAAACTGGTACATTTACATGACCCCTTTTATCCAGAGTGACCTTGCGTTTTATTTCAATTTATATACATCTGAGTAATTAAGGGTTAAGGGCTTTGCTCAGGGGCCCAACAGTGGCAGCTTGGTCGATGTGGGATTCGAACTCATGACCTTCCGGTCAGTAGTCTGACACCTTAACCACTATTTTACCACATCCCCACAATCTTTCCCAGTTTGTAAGGTATTTTCCAGCTCTCGCGCTTTCATACTTTTGAGTTGTTTCCCTACTCCGTAGTCCAGGAAGTAAAGCTTATTTACAATACTTTTACAGTCAGATGAAGACATCTTTGTGCTGATCTTGGCACACACACACGTATAGTTTCAGAGGTGGGAGGTTTTACTGGTAGGTTATAAATGAGAAACCAGAGAAGAAACTTCTTCGGTTGTCTGGAGGTTTTTTATTTGTTTTCCTGAATTTGAATGTGCTTCAGAGGCGGTTGTCGAGTGAGACACCTTCACACACACGTTTGAAACCAAGTCCAGCTTAATACAAAAAAAACAGTCCTTTTTATTTATATTTGAGATTCGATGCACTAGTTTTTCATGTCAACTGAGACTGCATTCATTTATGTGTTTTCTTGCAATAAAGCATTTAAATAGTGAAGTGGTTTATTGGATATTCAGATTATCAATATGCAACCGCTGTTTACGTTCATATAAACTTAATAAAGAGCCGAAATAAGTCATGTTTGATATTTGAATTCAGTTAATGTGGCTTGTTTTTGGACCAAGTTGCATGTGTTCCTTCTGTCTATACCAGGGGTCGGCAACCTTAAACACACAGCCATTTGGACCAGTTTCCCACAGGAAAAAAAACACAGGGAGCCACAAAACCCATTTGACATCTAAAATGAAGATAACAGCCGCATATGTTTTTTTTTTTTTTTTTTTTTACCTTTTATGGAAAGTACTGTATATAAAAAAAACTGTAGCGTGTTGCATTTATGAAATCAATGAACTACTACAGAGTAAATGACATTTTATTTTGAACAGTTTGAACTAACCTTAACAAAGACGCTGGGTTGAAGGTTACTTTCAAATAAAATGTTCAATGTCTAATCGAGTCCTCTTCGTATTCATGACATCAAAATTTTAACTTGCCGGCTGCAGCGAACCAAAACTGCGTCTGTTTGTGTCGGATTTCGCAAGTTGGCAGTTATGATGCATATTTTGAGCGACACATTTTTTTTTAAAAACTAACTAAAATTTCAATTAAATATTTCTTTTCCAAATTCTACAGGAGCATAGCAGAGGGATGAAATGGCCACTTGTGGCTCTGGAGCCGCTGGTTGCCGACCCCTGGTCTAGAGGGTTAATTTCAGTTTAACTTTGAACGATCGTCTTAATTGCCGACGAGGCTCAAGATGACTAGCTCACTTAGCATTCTACACCTGTAGCTAGTTAACGGTCAGTAATGTGCTCTCAGCAGTTTACATTATCTGGATTCTGGATTTTCAGGTATATGGTGAGCCACACTTCTATCATGCTTTTTGGCTTGCTTTGTCTGTACTCTAGCTGCTGCCAGCCAGCAGGAGTAGTTGAGGGATTTGAGATTACTGCCTCAGCCATAACATCTGTTTAAATGCACACTCTTGTACCATCTTTCCCCAGTGTTTGGTGTCTGAATGGTAATTTATTTTCTTGCATTCTTTTCAGATTGGAGACTGTGGGTTTCGTGAGACGTCTAGGCTTTCAGTAAGCCCAGTGTGTTGTAGCAGGTCAGAAATTTGTGCCTGGGACCAATCGCATCTGGACCTCTCCTCCGGAACAATTTTTTTCAGATGTACATGCTACCAGATTGGACAAGAATTCTTACCCCCTGTGCATCTTGAAGTGATGTGGAAACTGTTGTAGGCCTGTTCTGGCCTGAGAGATTCAGGACTTGAGTGTTGTGATCTGAACCCTTTAAGTCTCTCTACAGCCATGCATTTAGAGGTGAAAGTTGCACTGAACTTCATAGTGTCCTACTTGTACAACAAACTACCGCGGCGAAGAGCAGACCTGTTTGGTGAGGAGCTGGAACGCATCCTGGTGTCACGTTTCGAAGGTCACTGGTACCCGGAGGCTCCGTTGCGTGGTTCTGCCTTCCGCTGCCTTCATCTTGGAGTTCCTGGGGACCCCGTGGTGGACTTGGCAGCCCGAAGGAGTGGCTTGGACATGGAGGAAGTTCGTGCCAACGTCCCTCCAGAACTCAGCATCTGGATCGACCCTTATGAAGTGTCCTATCAGATTGGTGAGAAAGGGGCCGTGAAGGTTCTCTACATGGAGGATCCTCCAGGCTTGGGAGGTGAAGCTGAAGTATCAGAATGTTTAGGAGGGCTTTGTAAAGGAGAGATGGAACTAGAAGATGGGAAGAATTTAGGCTTCAACCCAGATGCTCAGGTCTTCGTGCCCATCGGTGGCCAGGCATCACCGGTCATGCTTCAGTCACACTCTAATTCACCCACACCGCTCTGTCAAGGTCTGTTCATCTATGCAGGCTCCAGTACTCCAACAGATCCCACTGTGCACTCAAACACCTCCTCTCCATCTCCACCAAGTATAGGGATGCCCTACCCTCACCCGGCTGCCCAACCTGGCTCCCGTCCTGCTCTGCAACAAATCACCTTCACCACAGCCACTTTTGCTGCCACCAAGTTTGGCTCCACAAAGATGAAGAAATGCATGGGATCTGGTGTGGTGGGTGGATCTGCCAGCACCGGTGCTCCTCAGCAGCGGATGGTGAACCATTCCCCCACCTCAATGTCCTCTATTTCACCACCTGGACTGGTGAATCACAAGCCCCTGTCCCTCTCCATGCATTCCCTGGCTGGTCCAGTTTCCAGCCAGCTCTCACCCAATGCCAAAGAGTTCATCTACCCCGCCTCCCAGGGGCCTCTTTGTTTTGAAACCGAGGCTCCGCACTTGACACATGCTGGTCCATTCCAGGCACAGCTTCCAGGTCCTGCTCATGCACATACCACTTTTGATCCATTCTCTACCACACCGCCACCAGGCCATGCTTTGGGTGTCGTGGGAGGCAGCAGTGGAATTTCCTTCATGGAGGGTCTGGGGGGCTACAACCTGCAGTACTCCAGCCAAGCTTTCCAACCTGTTGTATTGGCCAACTAAATGCTGAAAAAGCTTAAGATGTCTTCTGGGAATTTTTTAAATGAGTTTTTTTTTCACCAGTTGTTACTAATAACGTAAAGTTGCGGTGTTACGACTACTACAAACACTGAATAATTTATTTATTTATTTTTTCCTTCCTCATAGATTTTCGTTCATATTCAAGGGTAATTATTTTCCTTTCTCCCAAGACGATGGGGAAATATCCAGCCTCCTGCTGCACAGACGTTTTACAACGAATGCTAATTTGATCTGGGTGTTTTTTTTTTTTTTTTTTTTTTTTTCACCAAGGTACCGTTCTCTGTAGCCTGGTTGAGCAGCACGAGCTTGTTCCAATACAGCTCCTTTCATGCTGTGGGGGGTGGGGGGGGGAGCTTCATGCTCCAGTTTAACGTCACCAAGAGCAAATAGAAGGTTCAGGAACGGAGAGCATTTGGGACTTTGTTATAAATCGTCTAGTCGAGTCTCACTGTTGGGGGGGGTGGGGGGGGTGGGGGGGCTGGGGGTTTAGGTGGGTTGTGCAGACTCAATCTTGCACTGTGTGGGGTTTTCTTTTCTTATTTGTTCTGTGGTTTATAAGTAAACCGTCAGGACACAATGCACAATGTGGGTATCGGGTCTTGTTTTCGAGTCGTACGGGGTTGTGCTTTAAAGCTGTGAAACTGTTCAGGAAGATTGTCTTCATATACAAAAGCCATAATATGGTTCACTGCTTTGGGGGGTGTTAACGGTAGTTAATGGAGCGATGACTGACTGACTGTTCGTGTTGGGCTCCAGGAGGAATACGGTGCCAGTGGTGCATGAAGGTAAGGGCAGAACCGGGGTGGATGGGTAGCAGGATAGCGGAAAGGTTTGTGATAAACGATGCGGCTTTGAGGAGGAAGGAGGGACGGGAACGTGCAAACGGGCAGCTATAACCTTTGTCGAGGATCGCCGAGCTCGGTGTCCTTCAGATTTTGGAGCTGGGTTCTGGGACTATGAATGTGAATCTAATTTCTTTATCTTTAAAGGTGTAGACGTTCTACATATTAGACACAAAGGTCATGGAACATCTTTTGAGAACAGATGGTTTATGCTCTGTATTACTTTTTAATAGTCAATCAATCAAACTCTTGTGATCGAGAAGACGGTAGGTATAATTCTGCCTCGATCGAAAGACTCCTTGAGATTTCTCCCTAGATATTTCCTGAAGCTGTAATGACCAAACCTTCTACACCGCGTTCCTCACGTCGCGACGTCCGTTCGTTCGGTGTCCACCGTTTTGGGTGGATTAGTTTATTTTTCTTTTCTTTTAGTGGGAAGGTCCAGAGGTTTGTCATTATGGCTGGTTTAAAACTGGATGTATATTTTTTACATTGATTTGTAATTTATTTACGATTTTTCTATATATATATTTTTTTTTTTCCTGTGCATTTTTTCAAGAGAGAATCTAAAGGCATTTGTAAGAGATTCTATACAGTGTGTGTACAGTGTATATATACTATTGTGTATATATTTCTTATGTTAAAATGTCCTTTATTTAGTTTCTTATGTGATGAGGTTATTTTTCCAGGAATAACTATAATTAATTAATGAGAAATTATATATAATTATATATGACGTTTCATATAATATGCAAGTTGAAACTAATAAAGTGTGTTTAACAGAGTCTTGTGTATTTTACCTGTCGATGGTGTGTGTTTTGTCGTCTCTCTTTAGGGATCGGCAGGATTTTAATAATGACCGCTGTCTGGTTTAAGAGGGATTTCTTGACCAGTTTGTCTACTCGGATTCCTTTCGTTAGTTTCCGCCGTAAGCAGATTCAAAATCAAATATTTTCTGGGCTCTTGCCTGCTCCCTCATTACTCCCAGATGGCTGAGTATGACTGCCAAATGTTAGCAGCTATTCCAAGAAAGCATTTCTTTTTTATTTATTTATTTTTTACCCCTCCGTGATGTTAAGCCTTGCTAAACCGAGGTATTGCATCCTGGTTACCTCAATGTTCAGGCCAGATGTAAGCTGCCTGAGTGACTCGTATCAAATCTCCGCCAAATCCCTGTATGGTTGCTTCCTCTCTCATTACATCACCAGAATTTATTTATTTATTTTCTTCAAATCCTCAATTCAAAGCTCTCATCTCTCCCGTCCAACAAATTAAACTAAACCGTACCTAATGACGTCAGAGATGGAATTGTAAGACGTCTTACTTTTGACTAAAGCTGGTTTTAGACGGTCAGATTTTTCTGAGAGGATTTATTTCTTCACACTAGTTCTCTACGATCCCGGTAAAATCTGGACGTAATTCTACGACCGGCTGCGTGCTAGCGTACGCTTATGTCACGTTATATGGTGACGAGCCTCCGGCTGTAGACCTGTGAGATTTTCCAGACTGAACCTCACTGTGTTTGCATGCCGTAGAGCAGCAGTGTCCGATCCTATCCACAAAGGGCCGGTGTGGAGAAGACCGGACACCGCTGCCGTAGACGCTACCGTACGTGTAGCTGACTGCTGAGCTTTGTGTAATTGGCTGCGTTCTTCTATCCGTGGCCTTCAGACGTGCATCATAACAGAATTAAATGAAACCTTTCTCACGCTGCCGGAACTTTTGTTTGCTTGTCTTTTGATCTCAAATGGCACTAAATCGCAGTGTGATCTTAAGACCACTGATTTGGACTTTGCACTAAATCACAGTGTGATCTTAAGACCACTGATTTGGACTTTGCACTAAATCACAGTGTGATCTTAAGACCACTGATTTGGACTCTTTCGATCTCCAGGGTTTTTTTTTTTTTCTGTAGTATTTCATGAACAGTTTGGGTTGTTGATCTGGGCAGATTCTTTGGAAAGTACTGCAGGAAAAGGTCATATTGATATATTCGCTCATTCGCGCTCTCGCTCATTCGCTCTCGCTCATTCGCTCTCGTGCTCTCTTGTTCTAGGAACCTGGTCCTTATTAACATCCTCAGTTACCCATGTTTTTAGATAACGATACCTGTATCATCACCAGTAAGAAGTGCAGAGGGGAAAAAATAAATAAATCTAAGCATCTTAAGCATTTGTTAAAAATCCACCAGCAGCTACAAACCCAGGTAAAGTATAAATCCCCCAAAAGTGGGACATGAATAAATAAACGGTCTTGTTGCACTTTCTGCTTAAGGATAAATTGTATTTCCAGCAGTCGTGGGGCTCGTGTTAGAAAAGGGTTAATAGAGGATGGAAACCGTTCTAAACAGAGGAAGCTTCTGGAACGACAGAGAGAGAGAGAAAGTGTGTGCTGGCCAGGGATCTGATCCTGGCCAAGAGCAGTGGTAGATCTCTGCTTCTCTGTAGTATGTGGTGATCTTCCCTGCTGTCTTTCCACCTGCCACTTCCTGTAGATGAGCTGTGGGGAGAAAGTGTGTGTGTGTGTTTGCACCTTAAATGTGTCTATAACACCGAGGTGCAGATGATAGAGTACAGACCAACCGTGCTGTGAGCGTCCTGATCCGAGGGCGCGGCCTTCTTTCAGTGATGTCTAGATAAATATTTGCGTTCGAGGACTATTTACATTCTCCAGAAGTTTATGCAAATCTTTTGTGTGTGTGTGTGTGTGTGTGTACTAGTGCTGAGTTGCCCTTTGAAGCACCTTACAGTTGAAACAGAGGAGATCACGAAGGTTAGGTCTCAGTGCTGGTGCGTCATGTGTTTTATTTAAAGCGGCTCACTGTCAGGGTTCAAATCTTCCCAATATATAAAATGCCACATGATGATGTGTTCAACATTGAAGACGAACAACTCTGAATCATTGACTCAGGAGTCACTTACGTAGAGCAAAGAGACTGAATAAATTTGCGTTCGTTAGGAAGAGTGTTTGCATGTTTGGGGATTTGTTTAATTAGGTTTAATTACAGCTGAGAAATTTAAAGCATAAGGAGTATTTATTTGTTTATTTTAATTGCAGCGAGTTTTCTCTGTGACGTCAGTCTCGTGCTTCTAAACCTCCTGTATCTTGTTTTTCACTTTGAAGCAGAAGAAAATGATTTTATATGTGAAGTTTAACAGCGATAAAGGTTGATAAATGGATTGAAATAATGACGTTCGATCATTTTGACACTTTTGGTCTGTATTTTGTCCTGAAATGTTTCATTTCTTTTTGGGCAATTTCATGTTTCCTCTTGTCCTTTTTTTTTTAAATAAAGACTTTGTAATAAAATTTGAGCAAAAGCATGAGAAATAAAGTGAGCTGTTTCTGCTTTCTTTACTGTGTGGGAAGTTTGTTTTATCTGCTTCATAAAGAATAAACACTCAGGAACGAGCAGTTTTGTAGCTGTTTGTTTGATGTGTACTAGATAGTGTGTGTGTGTGTGTACTAGATGAGTGAGTGTGTGTATTAGTGAGTGTACTAGAAAGTGAGTGTGTGTGTGTACTAGATAGTGAGTGTGTGTACTAGATAGTGAGTGTGTGTACTAGATAGTGAGTGAGTGTGTGTACTAGATAGTGAGTGAGTGAGTGTACTAGATAGTGAGTGAGTGTGTGTACTAGATAGTGAGTGAGTGAGTGTACTAGATAGTGAGTGAGTGTGTGTACTAGATAGTGAGTGAGTGAGTGTACTAGATAGTGAGTGAGTGTACTAGATAGTGAGTGAGTGTGTGTACTAGTGAGTGAGTGTGTGTGTACCAGATAGTGAGTGAGTGAGTGTACTAGATAGTGAGTGAGTGTACTAGATAGTGAGTGAGTGAGTGAGTGTGTGTACTAGATAGTGAGTGAGTGTGTGTGTGTATTAGTGAGTGTACTAGAGAGTGAGTGTGTGTGTGTACTAGATAGTGAGTGTGTGTACTAGATAGTGAGTGAGTGAGTGTACTAGATAGTGAGTGTGCTAGATAGTGAGTGAGTGTGTGTACTAGATAGTGAGTGAGTGAGTGTACTAGATAGTGAGTGAGTGAGTGTGTGTACTAGTGAGTGAGTGTGTGTGTACTAGTGAGTGAGTGTGTGTGTACCAGATAGTGAGTGAGTGAGTGTACTAGATAGTGAGTGAGTGTACTAGATAGTGAGTGAGTGAGTGTGTGTGTGTACTAGATAGTGAGTGAGTGTGTGTACTAGATAGTGAGTGAGTGAGTGAGTGTGTGTGTACTAGATAGTGAGTGAGTAAGTGTACTAGATAGTGAGTGTGCTAGATAGTGAGTGAGTGAGTGTGCTAGATAGTGAGTGAGTGTGTGTACTAGATAGTGAGTGAGTGAGTGTACTAGATAGTGAGTGAGTGTGTGTACTAGTGAGTGAGTGTGTGTGTACTAGATAGTGAGTGTGTGTGTACCAGATAGTGAGTGAGTGAGTGAGTGTGTGTGTGTACTAGATAGTGAGTGAGTGAGTGAGTGAGTGAGTGTGTGTGTACTAGATAGTGAGTGAGTAAGTGTACTAGATAGTGAGTGTGCTAGATAGTGAGTGAGTGTGCAAGATAGTGAGTGAGTGTGTGTACTAGATAGTGAGTGAGTGAGTGAGTGTACTAGATAGTGAGTGTACTTGATTTGAATTGTTATATTCTATACCATTGTTGATTTTTATAGTGTTGGTCCTTGTTGTTCTCTCAGCTGATTAATCAGGAGTAGTTTCAGTCTACCTTAAGGTGTGAATTGGGGGCAGGGCTTACCTATTTAAATTGAAGGTGAACCAGCCTACTCTTCAGTGTGCTTTAACTCTCTTCATTTGAATATATTGTCTTCTGGTAAAGTAGGTTCCTGACTTTTGTATACTATCTGCTTAACTCACTTTGTTCTAGAGTAGTGTGATTTGAATTGTTATATTCTATACCATTGTTGATTTTTATAGTGTTGGTCCTTGTTGTTCTCTCAGCTGATTAATCAGGAGTAGTTTCAGTCTACCTTAAGGTGTGAATTGGGGGCAGGGCTTACCTATTTAAATTGAAGGTGAACCAGCCTACTCTTCAGTGTGCTTTAACTCTCTTCATTTGAATATATTGTCTTCTGGTAAAGTAGGTTCCTGACTTTTGTATACTATCTGCTTAACTCACTTTGTTCTAGAGTAGTGTGATTTGAATTGTTATATTCTATACCATTGTTGATTTTTATAGTGTTGGTCCTTGTTGTTCTCTCAGCTGATTAATCAGGAGTAGTTTCAGTCTACCTTAAGGTGTGAATTGGGGGCAGGGCTTACCTATTTAAATTGAAGGTGAACCAGCCTACTCTTCAGTGTGCTTTAACTCTCTTCATTTGAATATATTGTCTTCTGGTAAAGTAGGTTCCTGACTTTTGTATACTATCTGCTTAACTCACTTTGTTCTAGAGTAGTGTGATTTGAATTGTTATATTCTATACCATTGTTGATTTTTATAGTGTTGGTCCTTGTTGTTCTCTCAGCTGATTAATCAGGAGTAGTTTCAGTCTACCTTAAGGTGTGAATTGGGGGCAGGGCTTACCTATTTAAATTGAAGGTGAACCAGCCTACTCTTCAGTGTGCTTTAACTCTCTTCATTTGAATATATTGTCTTCTGGTAAAGTAGGTTCCTGACTTTTGTATACTATCTGCTTAACTCACTTTGTTCTAGAGTAGTGTGATTTGAATTGTTATATTCTATACCATTGTTGATTTTTATAGTGTTGGTCCTTGTTGTTCTCTCAGCTGATTAATCAGGAGTAGTTTCAGTCTACCTTAAGGTGTGAATTGGGGGCAGGGCTTACCTATTTAAATTGAAGGTTCTCCGCTACAGACGCTAGCGTCTGTAGCGGTTTGTAAGTATCTCTCTCTCTCTCTCTCTCTCTCTCTCTCTCTCTCTCTCTCATTGTAAACTTTGTGTCTAATACTGTTTTGCTATATTCTACCATACCTTAATTCTCACTCTTGACTGCAAATATGTGCCTTAAACCCATCTCTATACTCAATTCCTACACTCGCAGACACTCTCGTCCACAGAGCAGAGGTCACAATCCCAGTAACCTCATCTACCCTCCTCTGTTGTGTAAGTCTCAAACAGTGGTGGTAGGTGGGCTCTGGAATTGCCAGTCTGCTGTGAAAAAAGCTGATTTTATCTCTGCTTTAACTTCCCATTACTCCTTTGATTTTCTTGCGCTAACAGAGACCTGGATATCCCCACGGAACACTGCTACACCAGCTGCTTTATCCTCTGCCCATGCTTTCTCTCACTCACCACGAGAAACAGGCAGGGGTGGTGGTACAGGTTTATTGCTGTCAAAGAAATGGTGCTTTACACCTCTCCTCTTGTCTCATTTAACCATCTCCTCTTTTGAATTCCATGCCATTTCAGTTACCTCTCCAATTAACCTTGTTATCATTGTTGTTTACCGCCCTCCTGGTCCCCTAGGTGACTTCTTGGAAGAAATGGACACAATGCTTAGTGTTTTCCCTTCTGATAGCTCCCCCCTGACAGTGCTTGGTGACTTCAACCTCCCCTCTGACAAGCTACATTCTTCTTCCCTCCTGTCTCTTCTTGACTCATTCACACTCTCACTCAACAGCTACATCCCCACACACAAAGGAGGCAATGTGCTGGACCTGGTTTTCACCCGTCCTTCTCCAGCTACAGACGTGACTGCTACCCCACTACACGTCTCTGATCATCACCTGGTATCCTTTACCATCACTCTCCCTACCCTACCTAAAACTACCTCTCACCCCCTCGCTCTTACCCGCCGCAACCTTTACTCTGTCTCCCCTTCTTCTGTAGCTTCTGGCACTCTTTCTTCCCTTCCTGATCCTGAGTCTTTCTCCTCACTGCCCTTGGACTCGGCCACAGATACTTTCCTCTCATCTCTTTCCTCAACTATGGACTTCCTCTGCCCTATGTCCACTAAACCCAAGAAAACTTCTTGTTCTGTTCCTTGGCTTTCAGATATGCTGCGCAACAATCGAAGAGAGCTAAGATCATCAGAGAGAAAGTGGAAGAAATCACAACTTGATGCAGATCTTGATTCTTACCGAACACTCATGGCCAAGTTCTCCTCAGATGTGACTTCTGCCAAGACTTCCTTCTACAAGGAAAAGCTTGAAGCTTCCTCACATGACCCTCGGAAATTCCACAACATCATCTCTTCTCTGCTCAACCCCCCGGCTCCACCTTCTTCATCCTCCCTGACTGCAGAAGACTTTGCTTCTTTCTACCAGGAGAAGATTGAGGAAATCTGCCGGACCTTCACTTCAGCCCCGACTGCACTTACATCTCAGAGTATGGACTCCCCTACACCTTTGTTGTCACATTTCTCAACTGTAACAGCAGAAGAGATTCTAAAACTCATCCAGTCTTGCAATCCTACCACCTGCCCATTGGATCCACTCCCTTCCACTTTGCTGCAGACCATCTCGCAAGACCTTCTGCCCTTCATTACAACTATCACCAATAGATCCATAGCATCTGGTCAGGTACCAACTACCTTCAAGAGAGCAAGGGTTATTCCCATCCTGAAGAAACCTGCTCTGGATCCATCAGACATCAGTAACTACAGACCGGTATCACTTCTCTCGTTTCTTTCAAAAATTCTTGAACGCATTGTCTTTAATCAACTGTCTGTCTATCTCTCACAGAACAACCTCCAAGACCCCAACCAGTCTGGCTTTAAAGCAGCTCATTCCACAGAGACAGCCCTTTTAGATGTCTCTGAGAAACTACATGCTGCTAGATCAGCCAATCTCTCATCCGTCCTTATCCTCCTTGACCTTTCAGCAGCGTTTGATACGGTCAACCATAAGACTCTCTTAGCCACCCTCAGGAGTCTTGGGATATGCGGATCAGCTTGGGAATGGTTCGCTTCCTACCTGGAAGGACGCTCATATCAGGTAACATGGAGGGGAGTGACATCTGCTCCACGCAGACACTCCACTGGCGTCCCACAAGGCTCAGTACTTGGTCCTCTTCTTTTCTCCCTGTATACTCACTCTCTTGGTGAAGTTATTTCCTCACATGGGTTCTCTTACCACTGCTATGCTGATGATACACAACTTATCTTCTCTTTCCCACCCGCAGATGCCACAGCTTCTGACCGGATCTCTGCATGTCTGGCAGAAATTTCATCATGGATGACTGCTCATCAGTTAAAGCTTAATCCTAGCAAAACTGAGCTGCTCTTCATCCCAGGTGATTCATCCCCAGGTCATGATCTTGCTATATCCTTACACAACGATCTGATCTCCCCGTCAGCCACAGCTCGCAACCTTGGGGTAACCATGGACAATCAACTGTCCTTTTCCTCTCATGTTGCTAATGTGACTCGCTCATGTCGGTTTCTTCTCTACAACATTAGAAGGATTCGACCATTTCTGTCCACACAGGCTGCTCAGGTACTTGTTCAGTCTCTTGTCATTTCTAGACTGGATTACTGCAATGCACTGCTGGCAGGTCTACCTATGAACGCAATCCGTCCTCTGCAAATGATCCAAAATGCAGCTGCCCGGCTTGTTTTCAACCTGCCAAAGTTCTCTCATACCACCCCGCTGCTGCGATCCCTCCACTGGCTTCCGGTAGCTGCACGCATCAGATTCAAAACACTGATGCTGGCCTACAAAGCCAAAAATGGACCAGCTCCCTCTTACCTCAAAGCCCTCATCACTCCTCGCACTGCACCCCGCACCCTCCGATCTACCAGCACTGCTCGACTGGTTCCACCATCTCTCAGGGTAAGAGGCAAGTATACTACAAGACTCTTCTCTGTACTGGCACCAAGGTGGTGGAACGAACTTCCCCTAGAGGTCCGGACAGCTGAGTCACTGGCTATTTTCAAGCGGCGGTTGAAGACCTACTTATTCAGGAAACACTTCAACTAGCACTTCTTTCATTATCTTTTGCATTTTTAAAAAAAAAAACAAAAAAAAAAACAAAAAACACACACCTTTGACACTTTCATTGTAACTTTGAACAAATGTTTTAAACTCATGGTATCTTAAGTATGTAACTTAGTGATCCAGCATTAATGTATTCAATGTTAGAGATTTAAGCACTTATGTACGTCGCTCTGGATAAGGGCGTCTGCCAAATGCTGTAAATGTAAATGTAGATAGTGAGTGTGTGTACTAGATAGTGTGTGTACCAGATAGTGAGTGAGTGAGTGTACTAGATAGTGAGTGAGTGTACTAGATAGTGAGTGAGTGTGTTTGTGTACTAGATAGTGAGTGAGTGAGTGTGTGTACTAGATAGTGAGTGAGTGAGTGTGTGTACTAGATAGTGAGTAAGTGTACTAGATAGTGAGTGTGCTAGATAGTGAGTGAGTGAGTGTGCTAGATAGTGAGTGTGTGTGTACCAGATAGTGAGTGAGTGAGTGAGTGTACTAGATAGTGAGTAAGTGTACTAGATAGTGAGTGTGCTAGATAGTGAGTGAGTGAGTGTGCTAGATAGTGAGTGTGTGTGTACCAGATAGTGAGTGAGTGAGTGAGTGTACTAGATAGTGAGTAAGTGTACTAGATATGTAAGTGTACAGTTACACGATTTGAGATGTCCAGAAAATGCAGTTCAGTGGAATAAGAGAAAATGTGTGTATGTGGTTTATGTTCTGTAGAAGCTACCCTGTGTGTGTGTGTGTGTGTGTGTGTGTGTGTGTGTGTGTGTAGATGGTTCTGTCCTTCACCCCTCTCTCACACACTCCTTCCTTCTTAGTCGTCTGTATAATAATCCCTCTTTCCGCATACTCTCTTACCTTCCTCTGTGTAATAACATCTCTCTCTCTCAGTAAGTTATTACTCCTCCTGTCCCTCTATCTATCCTCCCAGCCTCCTTTCCTGTTGTTTCCCTCATCAATCTTTCCACTGTCTCTTTTCACCCCTCATCTCTCTTCCTCTCCACTCATTCTTTCATCCCTCCATCCCTCAACCCCACTCCTTCCTCATCTCTCATCCATCCCTCTATCTCTCCTCTCATCACACAGTCCCAATCTCCCTCTCTTCTCTCCCAACACTCACTTTTATACAATCTTCCATCCATCACTGTCTCTCTCGCTCTTCTCTTATGTTTCTCCTTTCTGCTCCTCCCTCCCTCCCCCCCTCCCTCCCCCTCTCTCTGTCAGAGGCGGGTATTACATAACCCTGTTTTTGGGGGCGAGGCTGTTTGTTATGTAAGTGGTCTCACTCAAGGAATACTAATGAAACACAGACAATAGAGGAACAAACGTTCTCACTAAGTGCTCTGTGTGTGTGTGTGTGTGTGTGTGTGTGTTTGATGCTGTTATAGTAGAATAATAAACAAATGGGTGGTGTGATAAAGCAAAGTTACTCTGATCAAGTGATAAGTGTTTCATTCTATTTAGCCTACAACAATAATATTTTAATAATCTTTATTTTATTAGCAATTAAAGAACAATACACAGTGTGTGTGTGTGTGTGTGTGTGTGTGTGTGTGAGAGAGAGAGAGAGTGACAGACCCTCTGCGTGTGATGTCATCAACAACAAACCAATCAGAATACAGATCCACAAACAAGGTCAAGTGAATTTAAAGTCCACTTTATTGTACAGGACGTCTGACGTTACAGAACACTTTTACTACAAACACTTTAAAAAGAAAAAAATATTTCACAACAAAACATAAAAAGATAAGAATTATTTCTTTAAAAAAAAATAAAAATAATAATAATTATATTTAAACAAAGAGGATTGTGTTTTGGCAAAACAAAGTGTTAGTGCTACATATCACATGATTCAGTGAAGAGGTCCATGTCCTGGTTACGAACATCACCACGAGTTTAAAACCTAAAGCTTCACCATTAAACTAAACCGTTCTGTCACATGATTGTGTTTACGTCCATATAAATATAGTTTTATATATATATATTTATTTATATATATATATATATTAAAAGCATGATTAGAGCGACGTCGAGCGGACGGTACGATCGGTCACTAATCCGTGTCGTGTGTGTGTGTGTGCTTTGTTCATTTATTATCTTGTTTATAACCTTCTTTTGAAGATTGTTTAGGAAGCAAAAATAAAGAGTTTAAAAAAAAAGTGACCAAGTTTTATAGCTTATAGATTCTTTACTCTGTTTTTGTTTAAAAATAGACTGTCGTATACGAATCTCTGCGCGTACATGTGGTTATAACACTACACACACTCACAAACCCCCACAGACTCTATGTAGCTGAATAATATTAAGATACAGTATACAGGTAAAAGTTTGTGCACCCTGACGGTCACACACGAACCTCTGAAGGATTTCCGCTAGATGTTGGAGTGTGGGTGTGACGGTCAGGGGTGCACATACTTTTGGCCTTAGGTGCATTTGAGAAGCCGTTTTAATTACCCTGTGTAGTAAGAACAAATGCACTGGTGGTAGGGAAATAAATCCCCACGTAGAGTATTGACATTACTGCACACTGCATCCATGGTGCATATAGGAAACAAACTATAACTAATAAATCGGTTTAAACAGATTCCAGTGTTATTGATCTCTCTCACACTCGCTCACACTCGCGCGCTCTCACTCACACTCGTTCTGTCTCAGCTGTCGTGAGCTCATAAGTCTTTGCTTCCACGCAGCGCCCCCTGTTGGAGAGCCTCATTGTAAACCTCCCCTTTAAGACCCGAGTCTTAGTAATTAGTAGATCAGACGTGTACGTGGTATAAAAACCCTTTGCACTGGTCACAGTTTACGATTAAAAATCCCTGCACGACAACTCGATTATAATCATCACATAGAATATATTTTAAAATATAGATATATGTTGTTTTGTTTTGTTTTTTTAAATCAGAAATATTATCAGTGTTATTAAAATCTCAGCGTCCACATCACTAACAAGACAAAGAACATTAGGCATCACTTAGAAAGAAAAAAACAAAACAAGTTATTCATCACTAAAGTGAAAGTGGATTAAATCCGTAACATGATGGAAGAAGAGGATTTTAAAGACTGGTGCATTTACAAAGATCGCATGCAGAAAGTCTCTTAAAAATCTCCTTGATGCTGTTTAATAGTAAAGATGCGGAGAGAGAGAGAGAGAGAGAGAGAGAGAGAGAGAGAGAGAGAAGGGGAAGAAGGCAGCATCAGGTAAAGACTGCAGACATCAGGAAGAATAACAGTCCCTGCCTTATTCTGAGAATACACCGCTGCCTGTGTGTGTGTGTGTGTGTGTGTGTGTGTGGAGAGAAAAGACATCATAGCTTCATAACCTAAAGCAAACTGACTTTTAGTATGTGGAAGAAAAAAAAACACCTTTTCTTATCTTCAAAGCCAAAAACACGCAAATACGAAGTCAGGACGAAGACGGTACAAGTTGCAGGTCGGTTAACACACACACACACACACACACACACACACTCTCTCTCTCTCAGAGTAGATAAATAAATCAACCCGCTCCTCACACGTCATCATCACGTCATGCTGGAGCATGCGCTTCACTCCAGAGGAGAAAGTGGGACAGAATGTGTTTCTCAGCATGTGACTCTGTCTCACTCACACACACACACACACACACACACACACACACTCTCACACGCACACACACATTTTCTTATCACAAAGATGGAAATTACAAAAAAAAATAAAATAAATCACCATGACAACACAGCGACGGAGAATCGTGGCCAGGTTTTCTGATTTCTAAAATCGGTTGTTTGAAATCTGACACGTGTTTCTCACGTGAGCGTTGATTCGTTTACTGACTACAAACTGGTGTGATAAGGCTTCTAAGCCGGTCGACCGAGTTCGTCTTGTGGATGGCGATCATACTGAAGGATGTTACAAAGAGATTATACTGAAAAAGAGCTTTCTGTTAGTCCACTAGGGGGCGAAAGACGACGTGCTGCTGCTGCTGCTGAGCTAAAAACAAACAAAACAACAACAACAACAGTCACTGTGTCTCTATAGAAAAGGATTTCGATATACGAAAGAATTTCAGTGTGTTGGTACAAAACAATCGGCTACAGCTGTACGTTCGATCCGCTTGCACGTTTATGTGCGAAAGTGTACCAGGATCACACGTTCGTGCGAGGTGATGTCACTTCCTGCTACTGAGTCAGAAAGGTGAAAATGAGAGCAGAGAAGGGCTTCATGCTTTGGTCCAGTGTTTCCAGATGAAAATAAAACCATTAACCTAAAATCTACCATTAAAAACAAATAAACACAACCTGTGTGTGTGAGTGTGTCTGTGTGAGCTGCTCTTTAGGTCAGTAACCCCACCCACATTTACAGTTTGGAGTTTGTGTTGGTTGTTGATAACCTACGGTGTCTTGGTGAGGTCTTGTCCTTACAGAGGGCCGTACTTGGACTCGTATAGAGCCATGATCTTCTTACAGCGGCTGCAGTTCTTCCTGAGCTCGGCCACTTCCTGCCGCAGTGCCGCGTTCTCCCGCTCTAGGAAATTGGCACGCACGGCGATCTGGTTCTCCTTCAGGCGGCGCGCGTCTCGTGAACGCTTCGCTGCTACGTTGTTCTTCTTCCTCCTCATCCAGTACTTCTCGTCCTGGAAAAAAACAGGGATGATGGTTAAGGAGCTAAAGAGAGATAGAGAGAGAGAGAGAGAGAGAGAGAGAGAGAGAGAGAGTGAGAGAGAGATTGAGAGAGAAAAAGAGAGAGAGAGAGATACACAAAGAGAGAGAGAGAGAGAGAGAGAGAGAGAGAGAGACAGAGAGAGAGAGACGGAGAGATACACAGAGAGAGAGAGAGAGAGAGAGATACACAAAGAGAGAGAGAGAGAGAGAGAGAGAGAGAGAGGAAGGGAAAGAGAGAGAAAGAGAAAGAGAGAGAGAGAGTTCTCCTCCCTATTCCTCTCCTCTGTTCTCCTCCCCATTCCTCTCCTCTCCTCTGTTCTCCTCCCCATTCCTCTCCTCTCCTCAGTTCTCCTCCCCATTCCTCTCCTCTCCTCTGTTCTCCTCCCCATTCCTCTCCTCTCCTCAGTTCTCCTCCCCATTCCTCTCCTCTCCTCTGTTCTCCTCCCCATTCCTCTCCTCTCCTCTGTTCTCCTCCCCATTCCTCTCCTCTCCTCTGTTCTCCTCCCCATTCCTCTCCTCTCCTCTGTTCTCCTCCCCATTCCTCTCCTCTGTTCTCCTCCCCATTCCTCTCCTCTGTTCTCCTCCCCATTCCCCTCCTCTCCTCTGTTCTCCTCCCCATTCCTCTCCTCTCTTCCACTGTGCTGCATTTAAACTCTGCATTCTGACACTGCCTCACATGCACATCCTCGTTCAGATCGTGTACAGGAAGTAGAACCCGTCTTACAGGAAACGCTCACCTTGGAGTCCTCTGGAACAAACACCTTCTTGGATTTCTTGATCATAGGCTGTGGTTTGAGTTCTTCCTCAGAGAAGCGGTGTTTGCGTGGGTTAAACAGCTCACCTCCCGGAATGCTGGACAGCACCAGGTCTGCCGGATCTGGCTGGAAATTCACACTCACCTCGACCTCCTCTGGGTTGACGGGAGACGGAGTGATGCGCTCGTGCTTTGCTTTAGTCTCTACAGGGAGAAAGTGAATTTAATTCTTATTATTATAAAACCAGTCAGTTTAAACATCTCAGCATGTGTGTGTGTGTGTGTGTTTGTGTGTTTGTTCACCTGTGGTATGCCCCATGACCTGCAGCTCAGCTATTCCATTCTCACCCTTCTCATCCTCCCCTTTTATCTTCCGCACTTCTGCAGCTTTCTCCGTTTCCCCGGGCACCTGTGGGACAAACCCTGAGACTTCTGGGACTGCGGGGGATCCCTGAGCCTCCTGCTCCAGGCTCTTGTGCAGCTCCTCCTCCAGGGCTGCAGGTATTTGGTTCTCCAGCAGGAACTCATCCAGGTCCATGTACTCCAGGTGGAAGTTCTCGCCGTCGTATGGAATGGTCTTGTCCCAAATTGTGGGAGTGAGCGAAGCTGAAACTCCGCCCACGCCCACGCCCCCGGATCCTCCGCCTCCTCCATCTCCGCAAGACTCCCCATCACCGGCAGAGCTCAGCTTCTCCTTCTCTATCTCTGTGATGAACAAATGGCAAGAAGGTCACTGTGGTGTTTTATGGAGTTCCACAGTGACTAGGCTTATAACAATTTGTAAATTAAAAAGGTTTCACATGTCACAGGAAAATAATCAGCGTGTGATGATGTACAGCTACCGTTACTTGAGTGAGGGCTTTTATTTTTGTCACATCTACATTACAGAACAGTGAAATTCTTTCTTTACGTATCCCAACTCTGGTGGTTGGGGTCAGAGCGCAGTCGAAGGCCTTGCACAAGAGCCTGACAGTGGCAACTTTGCAGTGCTGAAGCTTGAACCTCGACCCTCCGATCAACACTCCAGAGCCTTAACCACTTGAGCCACCCCTGTCCTCAGAGAGAACGTGACTGAAACGAACAGGAACAATTACTGAGCTGTAATTGTGATCCTTTCGTCACCTAGACATCTACGTTCATTGCTGTAAAAGGTTGGTCCTCTGCGTAATTACTCTGAACTTGCTGTGATCATACAGTAGGTGGCTAAATGCCATGTGTTTTAAACACTTCACTGCTTCTGAACTATTACACTGTTACTCATCAGGGGAGCTTTTTAAATCAGCTGGGTATTTCCAGATGTTCACACAGTGTAGTCTTGATGGACCCATAATACACATAGAGAGTATAAAACAACAGTTTGTGGAGCTGTACATCCTGCTGGACTTTACCATGTCCTGAGCAACATAAAAACAGAGTTCACACTTGAACCAGGGTTTTTTTTCCTCTCCATACTTTGCAGAACAGGAAGTTCATGAGTGCCACTGACTAACCGCTGACCTGCTACATGACTAACCGCTGACCTGCTACATGACTAACCGCTGACCTGCTACATGACTAACCGCTGACCTGCTACATGACTAACCGCTGACCTGCTACATGACTATAACTACATGACTATAACTACATGACTATAACCGCTGACCCGCTACATGACTATAACTACATGACTATAACTACATGACTATAACTACATGACTAACCGCTGACCTGCTACATGACTATAACTACATGGCTATAACTACATGACTATAACCGCTGACCTGCTACATAACTATAACTACATGACTATAACTACATGACTATAACCGCTGACCTGCTACATGACTAACCGCTGACCCACTACATGACTAACTGCTGACCCGTTACATGACTATAACTGCTGACCTGCTACATGACTATAACCGCTGACCTGCTACATGACTATAACTACATGACTATAACTACATGACTATAACTACATGACTATAACTGACCTGCTACATGATTATAACTACATGACTATAACTACATGACTATAACCACATGATTATAACTACATGACTATAACTACATGACTATAACTACATGACTATAACTACATGACTATAACTGCTGACCCGCTACATGACTATAACTGCTGACCTGCTACATGACTATAACTACATGACTATAACTACATGACTATAACTACATGACTATAACTGACCTGCTACATGACTATAACTACATGACTATAACTACATGACTAATCGCTGACCCGCTACATGACTATAACCGCTGACCTGCTACATGACTATAACTGCATGACTATAACCGCTGACCTGCTACATGACTATAACTACATGACTATAACTACATGACTAATCGCTGACCCGCTACATGACTATAACCGCTGACCCGCTACATGACTATAACTACATGACTATAACTACATGACTATAACTACATGACTATAACTGCTGACCCGCTACATGACTATAACTGCTGACCTGCTACATGACTATAACTACATGACTATAACCGCTGACCTGCTACATGACTATAACTACATGACTATAACCGCTGACCTGCTACATGACTATAACTACATGACTATAACCGCTGACCTGCTACATGACTATAACTACATGACTATAACCGCTGACCTGCTACATGACTATAACTACATGACTATAACCGCTGACCTACTACATGACTATAACTACATGACTATAACCGCTGACCTACTACATGACTATAACTACATGACTAACTGCTGACCCGTTACATGACTATAACTGCTGACCTGCTACATGACTATAACCGCTGACCTGCTACATGACTATAACTACATGACTATAACTACATGACTATAACCGCTGACCTGCTACATGACTATAACTACATGACTATAACCGCTGACCTGCTACATGACTATAACTGCATGACTATAACCGCTGACCTGCTACATGACTATAACTACATGACTATAACTACATGACTAATCGCTGACCCGCTACATGACTATAACCGCTGACCCGCTACATGACTATAACTACATGACTATAACTACATGACTATAACTACATGACTATAACTGCTGACCCGCTACATGACTATAACTGCTGACCTGCTACATGACTATAACTACATGACTATAACTACATGACTATAACTACATGACTATAACTGACCTGCTACATGACTATAACTACATGACTATAACTACATGACTATAACTACATGATTATAACTACATGACTATAACTACATGACTATAACTACATGACTATAACTACATGACTATAACTGACCTGCTACATGATTATAACTACATGACTATAACTACATGACTATAACCACATGATTATAACTACATGACTATAACTACATGACTATAACTACATGACTATAACTACATGACTATAACTACATGATTATAACTGACCTGCTACATGACTATAACTACATGACTATAACTACATGACTATAACTACATGACTATAACTGACCTGCTACATGACTATAACTACATGACTATAACTACATGACTATAACTACATGACTATAACTGATCTGCTACATGACTATAACTACATGACTATAACTACATGACTATAACTACATGACTATAACTGACCTGCTACATGATTAAAACTACATGACTATAACTACATGACTATAACTGACCTGCTACATGATTATAAATACATGACTATAACTACATGACTATAACTGACCTGCTACATGACTATAACTACATGACTATAACTACATGACTATAACTGACCTGCTACATGATTATAACTACATGACTATAACTACATGACTATAACCACATGATTATAACTACATGACTATAACTACATGACTATAACTACATGACTATAACTACATGACTATAACTACATGATTATAACTGACCTGCTACATGACTATAACTACATGACTATAACTACATGACTATAACTACATGACTATAACTGACCTGCTACATGACTATAACTACATGACTATAACTACATGACTATAACTACATGACTATAACTGATCTGCTACATGACTATAACTACATGACTATAACTACATGACTATAACTACATGACTATAACTGACCTGCTACATGATTAAAACTACATGACTATAACTACATGACTATAACTGACCTGCTACATGACTATAACTACATGACTATAACTACATGACTATAACTACATGACTATAACTACATGACTATAACTGACCTGCTACATGACTATAACTACATGACTATAACTACATGACTATAACTACATGACTATAACTGACCTGCTACATGATTATAACTACATGACTATAACTACATGACTATAACTACATGACTATAACCACATGATTATAACTACATGACTATAACTACATGACTATAACTACATGACTATAACTGACCTGCTACATGATTATAACTACATGATTATAACTACATGACTATAACTACATGACTATAACTGACCTGCTACATGATTATAACTACATGACTATAACTACATGACTATAACTACATGACTATAACCACATGATTATAACTACATGACTATAACTACATGACTATAACTACATGACTATAACTGACCTGCTACATGATTATAACTACATGACTATAACTACATGACTATAACCGCTGACCTACTACATGACTATAACTACATGACTATAACCGCTGACCTACTACATGACTATAACTACATGACTATAACCGCTGACCTACTACATGACTATAACTACATGACTATAACCGCTGACCTACTACATGACTATAACTACATGACTAACTGCTGACCTGCTACATGACTATAACCGCTGACCTGCTACATGACTATAACTACATGACTATAACTACATGACTATAACCGCTGACCTGCTACATGACTATAACTACATGACTATAACCGCTGACCTGCTACATGACTATAACTGCATGACTATAACCACTGACCTGCTACATGACTATAACTACATGACTATAACTACATGACTAATTGCTGACCCGCTACATGACTATAACCGCTGACCCGCTACATGACTATAACTACATGACTATAACTACATGACTATAACTACATGACTATAACTACATGACTATAACTGACCTGCTACATGACTATAACTACATGACTATAACTACATGATTATAACTACATGACTATAACTACATGACTATAACTACATGACTATAACTGACCTGCTACATGATTATAACTACATGACTATAACTACATGACTATAACCACATGATTATAACTACATGACTATAACTACATGACTATAACTGCTGACCCGCTACATGACTATAACTGCTGACCTGCTACATGACTATAACTACATGACTATAACTACATGACTATAACTACATGACTATAACTACATGACTATAACTACATGACTATAACTGACCTGCTACATGATTATAACTACATGACTATAACTACATGACTATAACCACATGATTATAACTACATGACTATAACTGACCTGCTACATGACTATAACTACATGATTATAACTACATGACTATAACTACATGACTATAACTACATGACTATAACTGACCTGCTACATGACTATAACTACATGATTATAACTACATGACTATAACTACATGACTATAACTACATGACTATAACTACATGACTATAACTGACCTGCTACATGACTATAACTACATGACTATAACTACATGACTATAACTACATGACTATAACTGACCTGCTACATGACTATAACTACATGACTATAACTACATGACTATAACTACATGACTATAACTACATGACTATAACTGACCTGCTACATGACTATAACTACATGACTATAACTACATGACTATAACTACATGACTATAACTACATGACTATAACTGACCTGCTACATGACTATAACTACATGACTATAACTACATGACTATAACTGACCTGCTACATGATTATAACTACATGACTATAACTACATGACTATAACTACATGACTATAACCACATGATTATAACTACATGACTATAACTACATGACTATAACTACATGACTATAACTGACCTGCTACATGATTATAACTACATGACTATAACTACATGACTATAACCACATGATTATAACTACATGACCATAACTACATGACTATAACTACATGACTATAACTGCTGACCTGCTACATGACTATAACTACATGACTATAACTACATGACTATAACTACATGACTATAACTACATGACTATAACTGACCTGCTACATGATTATAACTACATGACTATAACTACATGACTATAACTACATGACTATAACTGACCTGCTACATGACTATAACTACATGATTATAACTACATGACTATAACTACATGCCTATAACTACATGACTATAACTACATGACTATAACTGACCTGCTACATGACTATAACTACATGACTATAACTACATGACTATAACTACATGACTATAACTGACCTGCTACATGACTATAACTACATGACTATAACTACATGACTATAACTACATGACTATAACTGACCTGCTACATGACTATAACTACATGACTATAACTACATGACTATAACTACATGACTATAACCACATGATTATAACTACATGACTATAACTACATGACTATAAGTACATGACTATAACTGACCTGCTACATGATTATAACTACATGATTATAACTACATGACTATAACTACATGACTATAACTACATGACTATAACTGACCTGCTACATGATTATAACTACATGACTATAACTACATGACTATAACCACATGATTATAACTACATGACTATAACTACATGACTATAACTACATGACTATAACTACATGACTATAACCACATGATTATAACTACATGACTATAACTACATGACTATAACTACATGACTATAACTGACCTGCTACATGATTATAACTACATGACTATAACTACATGACTATAACCGCTGACTTCAGTCTTTTACTCATCACATTCACTTCATCACAATAAATACACAATAAAGGGTTTTAATCCCCACCGTCGTCTCCGTCGTCCATTATGTTAGGCGGTAAGATGTCCATTATTTTCTTCAAAACTAAAGGCAAAGGCTTTTGCGGATTGCTGCTGCTCGGAGAACCGAGAACCGTCGCGTTTCCGGGCATAATTCAACACTGTAGGTAAAATGACCAGGACAATAAAAGTACAGAGAAGCGATTAAGATGACAACGACACAATGGTGCGTTTTAAACCTGCTGGAGGTCCTGAGGCAGGACCAAAACAACACCGCTGTCTGTCTCTCTCACCACGGCGTTACATTTACATATTTTCGCATATTCATAATACGTGCGCGATATGAAAGCAAGCTACACGCCGATTGGTCCAATAACTTATGAATAATAAAGAGAGGGCCGCCGGTCCTCGTACGTCTATTGGCCAGCGTAAAGGCAGCGCGCGAGAGCTTCTTTGAGCAAAGCAAGATAACGCGGACACGCGCGAGCGCGTTCACGCCGTGGCTCGCCCTAGCACGCGCACTGGTAGGGATAAATTAACCGTTTAATTAACTATTCACGGAAACGTAATATCTCTCCACATATCGAAGTCGCCATTTTATTTAAATGTGCTGGATGCGTCGGAGTGTTTTTTTTTGAGCACCTCTCGTTTCAAAACACGTGCCTCGCGTGATCACGTGACCTTTAGCTGCCGTCACTTACTGAGCGCGTGGACTCGAGCGTGCTTCTGCTGCACCACCATAACTTCACGTGCATTACATCATTATCTCGGTTACACGTTACACACACACACACACACACACATAAATATACACGCACATACATATACACACACACATACATACACAAACACACACATATATACACAGACATAAACACACATACATATACACATACACACACATAAACAAACACATACATACATATATACACACACACACACACATGTACACACACACATAAATATACATACATATACCCACACACTCATACACATACACACGCATACATAAACACATACATATACACATACACACACATGTACACACACACACACACATATATACACACATACACACAGCGCAGCGCTACATTATACACACATCACATGTCACTTTGTATATCCGTGCATGCAGACATGTGAAGGACACACACTTCAGCAGCAAGCATGTACATATGCACCCTCACACACTAACACTGCACATGTGTGCACACAGATATGTGAATAAACACACACTTTTTACTGCTGTGTTTGTGAGGACAGTGTGTTCTCTTGCAGTCACTGTTTATTGTACAGCAGAAAATACCTGAGCCTTCACATGTCCACAAACAGCATTAACAAGCAGCACACAGCTGCTGAAGCACTTGCCCTGTCACTGCTATAACCTTACACACACACACACACACACACACACATACACATACACATACACACACACATACACACACACATACATACACACATACACACATACACACACAATCACACACACACATACATACACACACACATACATACATACACACACATTTGGTACAGAAATCGGTTCAGTGAAAAGCAGAGTTCACAAGAAGCTGCTATTAAATACTTGAACACTGCCTTTACCTCTACTTCTACACAATCCCCTCCAAAAGTATAAATAAAACATAAATGCTGATTACTTCCTTTTTGCAAGAATATCAGATGACAGGTCAAAACTACAGCTTTTATTTCCTGAGATTAGCATCCAGACCTAATAAACAACTTTTCTAAGCCTGTACTGTACTTTTCAGATGGTGAAATGCTGCTCAGTTACAGTAGGTTAAGGTCTCGCCTCATATTCATCTATTGAGCTCAAACCAGCCTCGTTGTTCCAATACTTTTGGATTGGACTTTAAATATGAAAGCTGCAACAACACGACTAACTACAAAGAACAGGTCGAAGCCTGTATTAACGTTGATCATGGGCGTGACAAAGGAAGTTTATACCGCAAATAAAACCAGGAAGTAAACAATACATTTTTCTCCCATTCTCCAAGCACAATAATGTTGTCCACTTCCTCATTCAAATTCAGGTCAGTGTAAGAAAAATATTCTGATCATGTTACAGGGATTTGCCAGACAGAAGAAAAGACACTCAGATACTTTACTTAATATTAATTAAATATTTACTGTGTGTAAATATTGGCACCCACCAAACAGCCTTGTTGTGATCAATTAACCACCAGATCATAATGAATTTAATCCGCATTTCATACTTAAGAAAGAAGAAGCCTCTGTTTTGTGCTTAATTATATTTCACCTCACTTCTTCTTCTTCTTTTTATTATTATTATTGTTATTATTCTAATTAGTAGTATTACATAAAAGTAGTTCAAAATCAATAAAAAGAAAATAAAAGAAAGAAAAGAGAAATGGAATAACTGATGGGTTTGTATTGTATCGTCAACGTCACTTTTGTGTGTCTTTTGGGGAACCATAATTGGACTGTACAGGATATTTACAGCATTTAGCAGACGCCCTTATCCAGAGCAACGTACTTTTTTTTTCTTTTATCTCATTTCTATACAATTGAGGGTTAAGGGCCTTGCTCAGGGGAATCGAAACGTAGGAATCGAACTCACAACCTTCCGATTGGTAGCCCAACACCTTAAGCATTAGGCTACCACATCCCATGTGGATATGCTTAAGTAAGCTTTCAGTTTCAGTCATAAATATATATGTAAATGGAAAAACCCATTCTGGACCAGACAACATTCCAGGTTCACATCTTCACTGCTGACTTCTTCATCATTTCCCTGAGCAGCACCTTCGTTCCTCTACCAGTCTCAACGACTATCATCCTGTGGGTTGGGGGTTTGATTCCTGCCTCTGCCTTGTGTGTGTGGAGTTTGCATGTTCTCCCCGTGCCTCGGGGGTTTCCTCCCCCGGTCCAAAGACATACATGGTAGGTTGATTGGCATCTCTGGGAAATTGTCCGTAGTGTGTGATTGTGTGAGTGAATGAGAGTGTGTGTGTGTGCCCTGCGATGGGTTGGCACTCCATCCAGGGTGTATCCTGCCTTGATGCCCGATGACGCCTGAGATAGGCACAGGCTCCACGTGACCCGAGGTAGTTCGGATAAGCGGTAGAAGATGAATGAATGAATGATACGCACACGAACCACATAATCTATCTGAAACATCAGGAGTCAAACCTTTACATTTAGATATGCATGCATAGTTGAGAAGAAAACGTTTTGATTCTGACATGCTGGATAGAGTAACACTTTATTGAATCACGTATTATCGGTGGTGCGAGTGGGCGTAAACGTCTGTACACGTGAACTGTAGTTGCTCGCTCGC
The DNA here is from genome assembly GCF_030014155.1 of Tachysurus vachellii. NCBI lineage: Eukaryota > Metazoa > Chordata > Actinopteri > Siluriformes > Bagridae > Tachysurus > Tachysurus vachellii. The sequence continues at coordinate 4,740,648 of NC_083462.1, read as the reverse complement.
TACACTTTCACACCTGTGCTGGCTGCTGAACCTGAACAGGCGGTTTATCAAATTTCTAACCTGCTAGGAGTGAAGTCCGGTTCTACCAGTTCTACTTTTAGCGCTTATTAGCCTGTGACTAACAATATAATGATTATAATAAAACTGATTTTCCTCCTACATTTGCTTTGTCAGGAGAAAATAACAACCGCTTGCCCCACTTAACATGCTGGATAGAGTTCACCTCCGCTCGCAACCTGCTTTGTAAAGAAAGTATCTACACTGTAATATAAGTAGCATTGAGTAGAATTGAGAATGTGTGTGTGTAGAGTTACTCATGTAGAGGTTTATTAAACAAACGATCTTCCCAATGCAAAGAAGCAGTCCTCAAAATTTCGTTAAGATTTCAGTGATTCTCGGCGTCACGTC
>NC_083462.1:4730240-4735240 GCF_030014155.1 Tachysurus vachellii | reverse complement strand
TCTTCTGACACTTGAGAGACGTCTCAAACTTACGCTACAGCTTTACCTCTGGGACTGGACACTCCTTCCTTCCATATACGTGAAATAAACAACAACAACAACAAACAACAACAATCTCCGTCTCGTTAATTTCACCTCCTCTCAATATTTTATGGAGCGTACTTCGAGTGAACCAGCTGTAGCTACAGAAAAACATCAGCGCAAGCTTTTTTATATAAATCTGCGATCCAGGAAGTGAATCAGCTCCTTCTGACCAATCAGAATACAGACCTGAGCTGTAAGAAGAGAGCGGTGTAGGATTTATACTGACACACTTCAGCTAAAAGATCAGTCACTTTTAAAGCTAGAGATTTTACCGAGATAAGAGTGTGGGGTAGAGTGATCAGGGAGACGTGTGTGTGTGTGTGTGTGTGTGTGTGTGAGGGAGACTGATGCTGCCTCTTGCATGCTGGTAAATCTCTCACTCAGGCACTGGGTGGTTCGTCTGTATTTGGTTCTATTTGGAGAAGAGCGAGAACATCACCTGCTTCTGATCAAACAAAACTCAAGATAAAAACCAGGTCAGGGACACGACAAAAAGAAAAGAAACCCTGACACACGGTTGGCTCCTTTCCCTCTGTCCTTCTGCACTACAGTACACACACACACACACACATCATCTGTTTGTTTGGGTTTAGAGAAGATTTCTCTTAGAACCGTCTGATCACACGAGGACACGGTGCCTTCTTACATCCTGAATAATCCCTCAACACAACACCACACACACACACACGTATACACACAGACGTGCTCACACACACACACACACACACACACACGTATACACACAGACGTGCTCACACACACACACACACGTATACACACAGACGTGCTCACACACACACACACACACACACGTATACACACAGACGTGCTCACACACACACACACACACACACAGACGTGCTCACACACACACACACACACACCACACACACGTATACACACAGACGTGCTCACACACACAAAATACACAAACGCACATGTATACACACACAGACATGCACGTACACACACACACACATACTGTACACACACACACACAAATACCCACACACACAAAATACACAAACACACATGTATACACACAGACGTGCACGCAGACACACACGCACACAGATACACACAAACGCACACAGACGTGCACACAGATACACACACAAACACACACGCACACAGATACACACACAGACATGCACACTCACACACACACACAAAATACATAAACACACACAGACGTGCACACAGATACACACACAAACACAGATACACACACTCACACATGCACACAGATACACACACAGACACACAAACACATGCACATACACACATTCTTTTCTTTTGGTGCCTGATGAGGCGGCTTAGTGCAAAAAGTGCTCCTATCTCATTTATCGTCATATATATGTATACACACACACACACACACACACACACACACACACACACACACGTATAAACAAAAACACACATACTCTCTCTCTCTCTCACACACACACACGATAAGTTAAGATTATCACTACACCTAAAAAAAAGAAATGAAATCTAAAACACACTGAAGATCAGCTGAGACTTTAATCCTTCTGAAACTGAGCTCGATGCTGTAAGAAGACTGAGCTTCAGGTCTGGTTCACATGGTGCTGTTGATGTGCTACAAGCTCCGCCCCTTCTGTGCCGGTGGTGCACTATGGGGCGGCTGAGTGTAAAAGCTTCTCCTCTCTCATGGTTTCTCATCATCCTGCTCTTTTCACCACGGGTTTGTTTTTATTTCTGACCGTCTGCACACTGCAGCTGTGTGACTGAACACGTGTAGAATAAAAGCAGCTCTACGGCAGCGGCAGACGAAGGTCCAGATGTTTAGGCTCAGTGAAGCTTTGAGATCAGCTGGTAAACCAAACCAAACCATACCAAAAAAAACCCTGTAAGACTCGTCATCATCATCATCTTCATCGTCATCATTTCGGTTGTGTGTTTATCTGATGGTCAGCGCAGGTTACACAGAGCAGCGGCGCTGGGGGTCGAAGGGTTCGGTTTAAACACGACTTTAAGTACGCAAGCGGCTGTGTGTGGCTGTGTGTGGCTGTGTGCGGCTGTGTGCGGCTGTGTGCGGCTGTGTGCGGCTGTGTCTGGGTGGTCTACAGGGGCACTGTTTATATCTCTGGTGCTGATACTGAAACTGCGCTGGGATTCGCCATCGGAAAATGTTTACGTGTGTATAAAAAAATAAGTAAAACAACGAACAGAGAAAAAGTATGAATGGTACATCAGTGTGTGGTGGATCAAATGGATGTAGAAGTGTGTGTGTGTGTGTGTGTGTGTGTGTGTGTGTTTTTCTCAGTCCAGTAGGAGGAAGTTGTACTTCCCGAAGTCGTGGTCGTTGGGGGCGATGAGCATGTCGGCTCGCGCACTCTCCAGCCTCCTGCGCAGGAAGTCCCGCCTCTTATGCCACTCCCGGAGCTCGTCCTCACTGTGAGCGTAGTCACAGCTCACGCCATCGGCGCAGCCTCCCTCCAACCTGCAACACGTTCACGTCACACATTAAAACCTTACGCAGCACCACACCCCGGACACGACGTTTCATCTTTATCAGTAAACGGTGAGAAACTTTTAACAGGTGAGATTTGATGTGAGGATCGAACTGGTTTTGTTCTGAGACACTTTAATTCACTTCTTTGCCTTTCTATTCGTTTCACTTAGACGAGTGTGTGGAGAAACGAATCTCATGTCAGAGCTCCTAAATACATCCACACGCACATACACACATGCACATACACACACACACGCACACACACACATGCACATACACACACACACGCACATACACACACATGCACATACACACACATGCACATACACACACACGCATGCACATGCACACACACGCACACACACTCCACTCCACACGTACACTCCACTCCACACGTACACACACACGCACACACACGTACACTCCACTCCACACGCGCACACACACACTCCACTCCACACGTACACACACACACACACACACACACACACACTCCACTCCACACGTACACACACGCGCACACAAACACACACTCCACACGTACACACACACACACACACTCCACACGTACACTCCACACGTACACACACACACTCCACTCCACACGTACACACACGCGCACACAAACACACACTCCACATGTACACACACACACACGCACGCACGTACAAACACACATACACACTCCACTCCACACGTACACACACACGCACACACACTCCACTCCACACGTACACACACGCGCACACACACACACTCCACTCATACACACACACACACACACGCACGCACGTACAAACACACACACACACACACACTCCACTCCACACACATGCACGTACACACACACACACGCACACATGCACATACACACACTCCACTCCACACACATGCACGTACACACACACACACGCACGTACACACACACACACATGCACGTACGTACAAACACACAGTGTGTGTGTGTGTGTGTGTGTGTACCTGGGACAGAGGGAGAAGTACGGTCCCGGGAAGCGGTGTACCCAGGTCAGACTCTCCTCCTCACCTGCACCACTCAGCACGCGCTCTTTATGCTTCTCAGATGAGATGTGCTTCTGCCACTGACGCTCACCGTTACTGTGCTTCCCACACAGGCGGCAGTGAAAACCGTCCTGAAGCACAAACGTTACACTGAATTATCACCTACAGCATAAAGAGACTGTGTACCGTTACCATGGTTACATACCTTATTTTAAACAACACGACAACAATATGATAATTAACAGTTAGAAAATAAAACACGGCCAAACAAAGCTTTTGGTCATCAGTTTTGTTTCCAGAACATTCTTTTGATTGTCGAAATAACATTTAAGTAACGTTTGAGAATTCACACAACCTGCTTTTAGACAATAGAGCAATAAACCAACAGGGTATTTACTACTGAAACACACACACACACACACACACACACTCACACCAGCTTCAGCGAAGTCTGTCGGCATGGTGATCTGCTTCTCCTCTCCGAGCGGGGATGCCATAGCACCCTCAAGTCTCTTCATCTGATTGGCTTTCATTGACCACGTGTCATACACCTGCTGCAGGTCCCGCGCTATAAAACACACACACACACACACACACACACACGATGACCAAAACTCTACGAAACACACACAATGGTTTAAGCCTCATCCTGTTTGAAACACCACACCGAAACCCTGACTGCTCTCTCCAGCTGATCACACGAGCAGCACTAGAGATTTACACCACCGCTAAAAAAGTTTCACACCCTCAGATCTTTCTGAAAACATCAGGAAAACCTTTTGTTTGTTGTAACGGATTGAAAGAGGTGTGAAGTCTCACAGCCGGTGTTCTTCATGTAGGTCCACAGCTCCTTCTCCTCCAGGCTGTGGGCGAACGTGCAGTTCCCGATGTAATTACACTTCTTCTCCTTTAGCACGTGCACACAGATCTGCAGAGACGGAACGTGAAAGTAAGTCAGGATCACAGACACCCCGACGTCGGTCCTGCCAGAAACGGGTAGTAATTTGGTCTGATTGGTGAATAGGGTCCAGACCGACGCCTGATTGGTTAAAGTGACACTGGAGGCGGGACATCAGAGTCTATGCACTAATATTAACATTTCTTTTTTTTTCTTTGGTGATGGGAGACGTAGATGAACCCACACAGGACGAGACTCACGTCGTACTGCTGAGGGAACGTCTTGGCAAAAGGTAAAGGTCGCACGGCCACCCACTTCTCCCTGTCGAGGGACTTCACCAAAAGCACCCGCCGTTCTTTAATCCAGCTACAGGGAGAAACGGAAAGAATATAATAACGTGATAAGCTTCACTCAGTGTGTGTGTGTGTGTGTGTGTGTGTGTGTGTGTGTGTACCTGTGTCGTGCTTTAGCACTGCAGTATTTGAGCGTTCTGTCCGGTTCGCTCTGCAACCCGACGCT
>NC_083462.1:4720240-4722740 GCF_030014155.1 Tachysurus vachellii | reverse complement strand
GACACACACACACACACACACAAACACACATACACAGACAGACACACACACACAGACATACACACACATACACACACACACACAGACATACACACACATACACACATACACACACATACACACACATACACACATACAGACACACACAAACATACAGACACACACACAGACAGACAGACAGACACACACACACATACAGACACTCACACATACAGACACACACATACAGACACACACATACAGACATAGACACACACACAGACACACACGCACACAGACATACACACACATACACACACACACACACACACACACACATACAGACACACACACAAACATACAGACACACACACACACAGACAGACAGACAGACACACACATACACACACATACATACAGACATAGACACACACACAGACACACACGCACACAGACACACACGCACACAGACACACACGCACACACAGAGACACACACGCACACACAGACACACACGCACACACAGACACACACGCACACACAGACACACACGCACACACACGCACACACAGACACACACGCGCACACACAGACACACACGCGCACACACAGACACACACGCACAGACAGACAGACACACACACACATATATATAAAGACACACACATACATACAGACCCACACACACAGACACACACAATGTTCTGATTTCTTCGCTTCCTTCATCAAGACGTTTACTCAGCTTACTCAGACACACACACAGACACACACGCACACACAGACACACACGCACACACAGACACACACGCACACACAGACACACACGCACACACAGACACACACGCACACACAGACACACACGCACACACAGACACACACGCACACACAGACACACACACACACACACATATATAAAGACACACACATACATACAGACCCACACACACAGACACACACACAATGTTCTGATTTCTTCGCTTCCTTCATCAAGACGTTTACTCAGCTTTTGTTCTAATGAACCTCTGGATTCGAGGAAGTGGGAGGTTTTTGTGGGAGTTTTATACTCCAGCAAGCGCTTCGAGGTTGATGGTGTTTACATTCCTCGAGCTGATAAGTCGAGGTTAGAAATAAAGGAAGAAGCACACAAGAAACTACACGGTCATACAAACCCACACAATTCCATCCACATAAATATTCCATAGTGAGCAGGTGAAACATCATTAAACTCTACGATCCGTGCAAACGGACCTTACAGTGCTGTCTGACGACAATGACACAATCTCCTTGCTTATTTCTCCCCGTTTCACTTCCCTCTTGCTTCCTGCAGAAGTTCAGGAGGAAGTCAGTGCGGGTGAGGAGGATGATCTGGCTCAGCTCACCATGTTGTGTTGTGCTGCAGCTCTGTTCACGTAAAGACTCTCGAGCAGCGCCGCAGGAACCGTCACTCCCTCGGCCTGCGCGTATCTCGCCACGCTCACTCCCTCGCCGAAGTGACCTCGTGCCAGCGTCCAGTCGCCCTCCCGGAACGCCGCGTTACCTTCGTCCAACAGATTACACACCAGCTGCACGAGGAAGCCCTGAAGACATGAAGAACAGAAGTCAACAAGCCAATGAGAGAACACAGAGAAATGAATATTCATGAGATGAAATATATTCAAGGTGTTGATTTTAAACAAATCTAAAACAAATCTAGAAAAAAAAAAAAAAAAAAAAAAGGAAGGCGTTAACAAGCAGAACAATAACATCACAAAAACTTCAGTCCTCCAGCACAAAGTGCGTAGGAGGTGGAGTGACTCAAAATGGCCGCCCACATAATGTTCCATCATTCAACAACGCTGACGACCGCCGCGTCTCGATCAGCTCTCGTTTCCAGTGACTTTCTTATCTCATCAGTCAAAACAGTCAAAACACAAACATATCACACATTTTAGATTTATACGTCCTATAAATGTATCTGCTTCATCGCACCACATTCCTGTCCTGCTACTTCAAGCTGGATCTGAGGCTAGCGATTTTTTTTTTTATTGTTAAACAAACCGTAAATAAAGTTCGACATAACTCACACTAGCGTCAGTAATCGTGTGAGAGCCACAACAACAATAACAAGCTGCTCGTGTTTGAAGATGTTTGTTGACTGAAATTCCCCCGGGATTTGAACACACACCCTTCTGCCATCTGTTAATAATTGAACCGTGACGCAGCAGGTCACAACAGCTGGATTTAGGACGGCGAGCGCGTTAACGATTAACCAGCTGATAAACACCAGGAGTTTGGTGCTGTTGGGAAATCAGAGACTTCTCAGCAAATCAAAAGCGGGTTACGCAAAAACCGACCCAAACTTAATCCGGTCGGTGGTTCGGGACCGTACGATGACAGACGCGCCACGTTACAGCCGTACAGTACCAGGTGGAGTGGGCGGAGCTTTCTGCTCTCAACACAACACAGTGAACAGAAGAAAGAGAAGAGGAGAAACTCAGAACGAAATGAACCCGCACCTCGTAGCCGTCCGGGTCGGGGTACG